>NW_028261382.1:175203346-175300846 GCF_051295495.1 Thamnophis sirtalis
CCGCTATATGTGATATCCATGTATTTACATTCTAAAATGGAGGGAAACACTGCTAGCAATAGCAATAGCACTTAGACTTATATACAACTCCATAGTGCTTTATTGCCCTCTCCAAGCAGTTTACAGACTCGGTATATTGCCCCTAACAATCTGGGTCTTCATTTTACCGACCTTGGAAGGATGGAAGGCCAAGTCAACCTTAATCAAACCCCTGGCAGTAAGCAGAATTAGCCTGCAATACTGCATTCCAACCACTGTGCCACCACAGTTCCAAAAGTAAGAATAACTATGCAGTAGCACTGTTTGACTGCAATAAACTTTCTCCATTTATTTATCCCACTAACCAGAGCTGCCAGTCTCCTGAGATAAGTTGAAAGCCCGCCAATGGTGACCAGTCGGAAAGTTCAACTGTTCTATCTTTGGATCATTAACATTATTTGTTAGGTCAAGCCACATCCCAGAACACCTATAGTTGAAAATTCAAGTATTTTTTTCTGAAACTAGAAGTGGCATATTAAGTATACCCTGTAGATTTGAGAAATGTTGTTTGACATTGAAGAAGAATCACAGTTGTTTCATGCACGATTGTGAAACCTAGTCAGTATGCTAAAAGATCCCCGTATCTACAAAACGGTATAAAATATTAAAATTTTAGAACTGAAGGGTCTAAACACTACTATTTTTTCCAATCTTTTTGCAAATGTTCATATTCCTGAAGTCTCCTGAATTGTTAAAAGCGATGATACAAATATTTTGTATGCATGAGATCTTCTAAAATGTTTTCTTGCAAGTGTGGTTATTATCATATGTAGATCGATAGTATTTGAAAATGGATAACAACAGTTCACTAAGTATTTGATTTGATTTGATTTGATTTCATTTATATGCCACCCTTTTCCCCAAAGGGGACTCAGGGCGGCTCACAATTCAAATCAGGGAAGGGGGGTACAGACAGAAAATAAAAAGACGAAACATAACAATACATAATTTAAAAACACACAACAGTCATACCATTACAAGTACTTGTATATTAAAGGTCATTCTTCAGAAAACAATTTATTTAGACTCAATCGGTTTTTTTTTTTTTTTAAAAAAAAGACAAAATTGATAAAATGAGGTTATGCTTTTCCATTGTTTTACATCTTCAGGTTACTTCATGGCTATAAATTTTAACTCTTTCAACTGTATGCTATATAATATTAATCCAGCAAGCTTTTAATCTAAACATTAGAAGAACCCATCTTTTAGGTGGACAACACTACTGCATTGTACATGACACATTTAAAAAATTATTTTGGTTTATCTTAAAAGTAATTGGTTACCTTCCAAAATATGATTGCAATTTTTAATTCCTCAACTGGGAGTCACAACTAGGAAATTTTATACTTGAAAGAAAACCCAAGTCTTCAATCATTCCAACTGTTTTTTAAGACCACCAGTGTTTCCAAGACCACTTAGAAAACTAGGGGAGTAATCTTGATAATAATTCACATACAGTTATTGAAGCACAGGAAACGAAACCAGATGGTTTTGCTAAGGAAAGCATTTTAATTTTTTTTTTTTGCCTTTATAGCTTTCTGACACTAAACACTTCTCACACTAACAAATACAAAAAAATGGATATAGAGGTTTGCTTGATTTTTGTTTCAAATCCCATTATTTCTATTTGGGAGGTTCCTTTCAAAAAAAGGCAACATCTTACAGGAGCTATGAGAACAGATGAGTGTAATTTTCGGGAAGAAAAGGAAGCTGTTAGTAACACCTACTTGTAGACACAATTGCCGTGCTTTGTAAATGAATGCCATATGATTTGGATTAGAAAGGGCTCTTGTGTATCATTATGAAAATCACTTTCTTGCCTAAATTAAACACTTTCAAATAGAGACTTTATTTATGTCAAAATAACCTACATTGCCTACTTTTTTTTTTTACTTTTAGCCAACTAACACATCCAACTATAGAACTATAGAAAGAGGAAGGGAAGGAGGGAAGGTATGTGAGAAGGAGGGGGGGATCGAGGGAGGGAAAGGAGGGGGAAGGAAAGGAGGAAAGGAGAAAAGAAAGGAGGGAAGGCAGGGGAGAAGGAAGTAAGGGGAGGAGGGAAGAAAAGGGTATGGAAAAGAAGAAAGGAGGGAAGAGAAGAGGGAGGGAAGGAATAAGATACCTAACCTTTGATGTTTATAATGATTTGATAGTATGGGAATATCTCGAAATGTAGTTGTATTGTTTTTTACAAGTTATGGATGTTGTATTTTCGTTTTACCAATAAAATCTTATTTATAAATAAATAAATAAATAAAAAGAATTTTTGCATAACTTTGTCAAGGAATATTATCAAAGCTCATCACAACAAAAGGTCGTTTGAATGAAAAAAAAATAGCGCCAAAGGTTACTTGCTTGTTTCATTTATTCCAGCATGTAATGTGGCAATGTGAAAAAAAAAAGTATTCCTTCTCTGCTTTCAATCAATTCAGTGAAGGGGATAAATAGGGACGTTTGTATAAATACTTCATTAAAATAACATTCTTGCCCTTTATAAATCTCACAACTTTGCCTCCCCTCATAGCATGAAGTTCTCAACACACAGATTCTAGAGCAGTGTTTCTCAACCTTGGCAACTTGAAGATGTCTGGACCTCAACTCCCAGAATTCCCCAGCCAGCATTCGCAACTCCCTTGGCTCCTCCCCACTGCTGACGTCCAGATCACACTCCCTTGTCTCCTCCCCACTGGTCCAAGGCTCAGGCGCCTCCTGGTGGCCAACCAGCCTCTCTGCGCCCTGCTTGGAGTCGGAACCCTGTCCAGGGTCCTCCACATCCTCCAGAGCCGACTCAGAGGGCCCCTCGCTGTCGGAGTCTGGTGGCAACTCCAACGGCTCCTGCTGGACCACAACAGGAGACTAAAGCAAACTGTACTTTATTATTCATTTGACAACAAAAGTGAAAGAGTAAGAAGCGTCAGCACCCCAATGAAAAGAAGTGACACTGGTAGCTGTTTCCCATATATTAATATTTGAGAAACAGTTCCTAATGTACAGTATGTAAGTCAAATGATGAGATGGACTCCGATGATGAGTAGGACAACTCTGCTTCAGACGTATCTCTGTCTCAGCCTACACTGTCACGTCTAGACCATGAACCTAATGTTTTTTCTCCCGTCAACCCTGCCTAACTGCAATCAATCTCATTACACAGTTTAGGTTACTGCAGAATATGGACAACCTTTCTGGATTCAAGGCTACATTCTCTCTGGGAAAATAGTTACAGCTCATCGTGACCTGATAAATACGCGCCAGACAACAGCGCACCTGACAAAACTGCGGTGATAAAACCGCAATGTCGACAGCATGCCCACAAAGGCGCGTTGACAAAAGAGCACCGACAGAAGCGCAATTACAGTTAAAGTAAGGGTTAGGTTTAGGGTTAGAGTTAGGGTTAAGTTTAGGGCTAGGTTTAGGATTAGGTTTAGAGCGCGCTTCTGTTGGCGCGCTGTTGGCGGCGTGCTTCTGCACTCATTCGTCGGCGCGATTTTGAACTCACGTTTTTTTCCCAGCGGTTTTGTCGGCGCGCTTTTGTTGAGTGCGCATTTGTCGGTGAACCACAGCTTATATAGTGGTGGAGGGGGTCAAAGTAAAGAGAAAGTAGGAACATCTTAGCATGGTGCTTATGCACTACCCAAACAATTGTCAGTGATATTAGGGATGAGGGTTACTGCTTCAACCTTCTTTCTCATATTCCCTTCTGCACACGTAGCAATGCTCTTATTCATCCATCCACTCATAAGGTAAAGGTTCCCCTCGCACATATGTGCTAGTCCCTCCGACTCTAGGGGGCAGTGCTCATCTTCATTTCAAAGCTGAAGAGGCAGCGCTGTCCGAAGACGTCTCCGTGGTCATGTGGCTGGCAAAGGTGGTTCCTATTTTTCTACTTGCATTCTTACATGCTTTCGAACTGCTAGGCTGGCAGAAGCTGGGACAAGTAACGGGAGCTCACTCCGTTACATGGCACTAGGGATTTGAACAGCTGAACTTTCTGATCGACAAGCTCAATGCCTTAGCCACTGAGCCACCGTGTCCCATCATAGTATCCATAGTATCCATCCACTCATAGTATCATACAATTGCTTTTCAGCCATCCATACTCCCTCCTCTTCACTTGTATATTTATCTCTGAATCATTTTTTCCCCACGAAGTGTGAAAAAGACACACTGCTTTTATTCAGACCATCAGATTTATTGGCAGATTTATTTCCTCTCCATCAGTCCTTTCCTTCTATGTTTAGAAGGGGAGAGGTGGCTTCTTTTTTCCTCCTTTATTATATATATCACCCAGCAATGGAAAAAAAATGAACATCTGCTGAAAATCAAGTCGCTTGCAGAAAATATAAATATAATGAATGCCCTGGCTGAGTTTTCCTAAATTTCTTCTCAAATATATCACAGTTCTGTAACTTCACACTCTCTGTGATTACATTCACTATCAAATTTTGGAAGTTTGTTTTCCATCCATTAAATCCTGAAATGGTTTATTTATTTCTATTTTCAATTTTTTCTTCTTATAGATTGCAATTAGTTACATTGCACATATTCAGAATGTCATGAAATTAACAAAAGCAGAAAAATTAATCTCTGGAGTGACATTCAAGGTGATACCCGGCACAGTTAGGAATTATGTCTGAATAATTTTATGACAATCCCCAAACACCTGAAAAATCTGGAACGTGACTTACATTATCAGTGTGTGATCCTTGCAGAAATACCAGATGAATATACATTATCTGGTGGCCAGCACATTTGGAAACTAGCTGCTAAATGAAATGCATCTTTATTTCCATCTAAGATTTCCAGTGGCATTACTCTATCAAAACAAATTTTATGTTGGAAAGAACTTCTATAAATGTTGTACCGTAAGAAAATTTAGGCTGCAAAGAATGTTGTTAGGGAGAGCTGGAGAAGCTTATTACACCTCAATATATTTCTGTGCAATGGTTTATTGTACAATTTGTTAGACCTGATAATATACATTTTAAATTATCAATTTTCCAGTAATTCAGTTAATTTTAGAAATCCCATTTTAAATTAATGCAGAATAATGGGTTTAACCTACTTGCAAGGCTTATGCCTGTTCCACGTACAATATCCAAAGCTTAGAACGTAATATTTTATCAGAAATATTGTTCCATAGTTTTCTATCAACTTGAGATTAAGCATGCTAGTTCTGTCCTGAGTAAGGACATAAATAAGATTATTTCAAACATTGTGTCCAAATATTTAAATATTCAGAGTGTCAGGATTGGTTGTTGTTTTTTTTTAGAAATCATGGGTAGCTTATTTTATGGCTAATATCTAATCACTTATATCAGGGGTGGGTTTCTCGCCCCGTTCCAACCGGTTCGGTTGGAACGGGGCCGGCGGCGCGCGCGTGCGTACTAGCGTCTGTGCGATGCTCCAGCTGCTCCTGGAGGATCGCGCAGGCGCTGTATGCGTCCTGCGCATGCGTGGAAGCACAGAACTCGTCAAAACCGGGTAAGGAGTGTGGGTGGGCGGGTGCGCCCTTCGCCGTTCCCGGAAGTTACTTACTTCCGGGTTCTCCGACCAACCAGTTCGCAGGGACCGCTGCGAACCGGTTGAAACCCACCCCTGACTTATATCCATAGAATCCTACAATGTCATGTTTGTAAAAATAGTTAGAAGAGCAAGCAGGGGACGATTGAAAAGATCTGATCTGAGCAGCTTTCTATACAAATTGGATTTTAATAACTGTTAATGTTAATTATTAATTATATTTTTAAAATATGTTTTACATCTCTAACAGATACTTTCCACTGCCAGATTCTTTTGGTTGACATGACTAGATATGGAAATACAAATTATATGGTAACAAACTATGCTTTCCTAATTGCCTTAATGATAGCCTTTGCAATTAGATTGCTATAGATATGTGGACCATGTATGTTATTCATCTTCTGCTCATGCACCTTACACTGAAGTTCAAACATTTTCATAATCTTATGAAAATAGATGAGCAAAAAGAAACTATATAGCACAGGGGTCTTTTTAAAGAAAATATGAACTCTACAATGTTTATATAGGCCACGTTAATAGCAATTTTCCTGAATGGTTTTAACATGAAGGAATATTAAACATTAACAATATTGTAACCACATTGGAATGAGAGTTGGAATAATTTTCTGAGGTTAACCTTAGCCAGGTTTCTCTCATTACTATAAGAAGATTCCGAAGAATAAACAAGATCTCAAAAAATGTCGTTGCATCTTCTGATCTCAAGGAAACAACGAAACAATATATTGTTGAGGCAGAAGAAGTATTTTTTATTTTTTACTCCTTCCCACAGGAATTTAGTAAGGAATGCAAACCTGAAGACCTTCTTTATATGTTCTGGTTATGCATATAGTAGCAACCTATGTCTTCTTCAGGCAGCCAGGGAGGAAAGCTAGATTTAGAAGCAGATCCCTTCAGGACATACTTTTAAGTTATTGCAGGAAGCCCCACAAAGGCCTTGTTTTAAAGTAGGCATTTTAGCAATCACATACCTCAACATAGTCCTTGGCATGGCCCCAGTCTCTCTTGGCATCTAAATTTCCCAAGCTGAAGCATTCCAATTGTCCCAGATGGATCTTAGCAACGGAACGACTAATCTTCCGCGTTACGAAATTGGCTCCTAAAATAAAGATAAAACAAGGAAATTAAAAAAATATTATCTGATAAATATCCTATAACTAATCCTAAAATTACCGTTTAGGACAATCTTTTCAGACTGGTCTCCTTGTTTCAATCACTTCAGTGTATTTGTGCTTTATCACATGACGCACATCAATCACATTGGTTCTGCTTCCTCAATAAATATCTTTCTTTGAAAGCGGGGCCTAGATGGAAGCTTCGGTGTTCAGAATAATTCATTGAGGCAAAAAATTATTTCAAGCCTTACGTTTCCAGAAACCCAATATAAAGTAAGGCAACAGTCAAATGACTGAAGAATCTTGTCAGTGCATCAATGTGTATATGTCAAAGAAGGCACAGCAATCAACCTTCTTGCAATCATTTGAAGCGGAATCATCCCCAAAGTAGAGTTATATCCTCCTGATGCCATGGAAAGGCAAAAAACTTTGATTAGAAAAATTAGTTATTTTCAATACAGATTTGCTGGTATAAAATAGACTTGTACAGAAAACTAGGTTCTGTTTATAGGAAATGACTCAGTGGTGGGTTTCAAATTTTTTCAGAACCTCTTCTGTAGGTATGGCCTGCTTTGTGGGAGTGGCTTGCCGGCCATGTGACCAGGTGGGAGTGGCTTGACAGCCATGTGACTGGGTGGACATGGCCAACTTGTGAAATGTGGTGAAACTCACTTAACAACGCTCTTGCTTAGCAACCAAAATGTTGGCTCAGAAACTCTGGCATTTGAAGCACGCAAGTCTTAAAGCTGTCAAGTTACAAGACCCTTGCACCCCTAACCCTTGAGAAAAAAAACCCCAGGGGTGTTCAAACTTGACAGCTTTAAGACTTGTGGACTTCAACCCCCAGAATTCCTCCTCTCGCTCTTCATCTAGATGATGTGTGGACGGGCGGGGAGAGGGAGCTGGAACCGGTTCTAAACGGCACTGTAGATTTGTGGAACCTCTTCTATAGAAGAGCTTAGAACTGGCAGGAACCCACCCCTGAAATGACCGTGTTTCTGCCTCAATTATGTATTCATCATTACAGTCAGTTAATATACACTGTCTTGTGTCTGACCCATTCCCCCCCCCTCCCCACAGAGTGGAGAGATTGCCTAAACAAACAATTTCTTGGGGCAATTTCTTCTGTGCCTGATGTTGTTTTTCTCCCTCTTTCAGAGTGGAGAGATTGGATAGGAAAGGATTATAAGAGAGTAAGCAGCACATCATGGGAAATATACTAAATTTAAATGCCTGTAAGATATTAAAAAAGAATACTATGGATGAATTACACAACTACTATATCTGATTCCAAAGCAACTAAATAGTTATGTGCATAAGTGAACTTACTTTATCCTAAAATAACTAATGTAAAAAAAAAACATTAGTAATACATTTGCCACATTAGTAAAATTGCTGTAGGGCTGAACCAGATGTTGAATAGATCCAGTTCTTGAGCTTTAAGATTTGATTGACTGATTGTTTATATGCCACCAAGTTATTTACAACTCCTACTGACAAAATAGATTTTTTTCCCATGACAGCCTATCCCAAATGTGGTTTTTCTGGACTGCCAACAGTGCAGTCATTGCTACCACTAGTGTAACTGTGCCCCTTATCCTCTTCCCTTCCGTTAACCCCTCCCTGTACTGAGCCTTTTCAGGAGAGCTAGGTCTTCAGATAACATACTCAAAGTAGGATAAGAGGCAAGAATACCTAATTAAAAGTTTTGTGCAATTGTATCACTTGGTAAATATATTTAGCCCCTTGGTATGCAAGTCCTAAAAACACCCGTTAAAAAGTAATGTCATTTTTCAAAGTGAGTCTCTGATCCTGGTTATTTTTATGCTCTCTACACTGAGCTTTATAATAATAATAATAAACTATAATAATATAGTTATACTTAGTAAGATACATAAAGCCTGTAACTACAATCTCAGATGGTAGCATTCATATTTCTTGCTTTAAATGACATAATGTTAACAATTTAAACAATATTAACAATATTATTTAATATAGATTTCATTTATTAAATATCTAATAAATGTTATAGTACATTTAAAAAATATTTCCCACTCATGAAAAAAACTGAAAACGTTTGTTTGAAGCTTTAACAACACTTCTAAACTAAACAATCAATTCTGCATAGAGTAATGGAAAAGATTAAATGCTTTCCAGGAAACTACCTTCCTTTTCTACTTTAGGACACTTGAAAAGCTACTTTATGAGCCTTTTAAAATGTTTAATATATGAGAGCTAGCTCTAAAGGTAAAAAAAAAAAGTAAAAAGAGGCAGTGAAATGCAATTTATTGAAAAACATTCAAGATTTTCCAAGGGAGCATTAAAAAAAATAGAAAAAAATGTTCATGCCTATTTATTACATTAAAAAACAGAAACAAATTCAAACTGATTGTTTTATATAGTCTAGGAAAATTTCAGTGATAGAGGATTCTCCTAAATATTACCAGAGGGATCATTTAGTATTTTTACGAAGTTCTGATAATGTTTTATGTTCCTGGCAGAGCTGGAAATGATGCCAGATACACGGAAGAGAGAAAAAGGAAAGTCCATTTACATGATAATAAATTTTATTCCCAGTGGATTTCAACATTTTAATTTTAATTTATGTATCTCCAGTAAAGCACAATTATGTGTTATTTCTCATTCACGGAATATAAATATACATTTTCCAAACATTAACTATCACATTTAAAGTAATATTAGAATACAGAAAAACTGATATTTTCCACTTGATTCAACCCTTTGGAGAAAAAGTTAACATAAATAGAAACAAAACAATTTTATTTTAAAAAAATGGCATCTAATAACTATTTATACTTAAATTTTATCAGTAAAATTAAATTATAAAGGGGAGAAGTATTTAAGATGTTCAAAATGCTTATCATTGTCTCTGATGTATAGTAACTTCAAGTGATATAAAAAGGGACTCAAAATGAAAAGGTATGCTAGACCTATAGAACTCTGAATTGATCAATGTTCTG
Source organism: Thamnophis sirtalis (assembly GCF_051295495.1). NCBI lineage: Eukaryota > Metazoa > Chordata > Lepidosauria > Squamata > Natricidae > Thamnophis > Thamnophis sirtalis. Next base: position 175,213,023 of record NW_028261382.1, read on the forward strand.
ATGATTTCCTTTATTTTTCTGTTGCATACATAAATTAGTGCATACAGAATGGCCAACATTGGTAATGTAGAGATGAACTTGTAACAGATATTCAGAAACTTAAATAATCAAAGAGGGTTGAAGCATTCTGTAAGTCCAGGGAACGAAGGTACTACTAAGAAGAGATTCACAGTATTTGTCAATTATTAACAACTGAGGAACCCTGATAGCACAGTGGGTAAGTGAAATTGCAGGCAAATTCTGCTCACAGTCTGGAGTTTGATCCTGTTGGGGCTCAAGGTTGACTTAGCCTTCCATCCTTCAGAGGTCGGTAAAATGAGGACCCAGATTGTTGGGGGCAATAAGCAAATAAGGCTGACATTGTAAACAAGCCAGAGAGTGCTGTAAAGTGCTATGGAGAGTATATAAATCTAAATGCTATTGCAATTGTCCCAAATCAATCAAGTCATGTATTACCATCTATTTTTTCAGTCCAATGTGGACTGGAAGATTTTATTTGTTTACTTCCTTCCGAGTCTAGGGCTGAGAATGTAAGACTGGCCTGTCATATAGTTATTTCAGCCCTGTTTCCAGAATTTAAAAAGTAGATTTTTCATTTTAGCTCTCTTGCCACAAAAGCTTTCTTTAAAATTCTTTTAATATTCTAAAAAAACAGATACACATAGATTTTTTCAAAGGGAGTTCATATTCACAAGAAAAAATGACATATATGCGCATACAAATATAATTATTTGTGGCTATCCACAGTGCATATGACTTTATGTATATGTGCAAACATATGTGTGCTTGCACATTTACATAATATCTGGTTACAGTATTTACTGGAAGTAGTCTCAGAATTAGTCAGAATGTCAAAGATTTATGGATCAAAAGCAGCATTGAATACAGATTTCTTTTTCCTTTTCCCAAACCATACCACTCTTTAAAGGGGCAATCTGACCTTAAAATTACTTCATAGGAAATCCAACTTATTTTCAATTTTAAAAATATCAGAAACCACGCTAAGCACTGTCAAAGATACTTATTTAAGGTATTTTACAACATTTTAATTAATTTGAAAGCAAAACATACTCATGTGTGTGTGTGTGGATGGGTGGGTGTTCATTCTAATATTTCATTCAGTGATGAAAGTTCTAATGGATCTTTCTTTTTTAATATCTTACAGTCGTACTAATTTCTGTATCAAAAAAGACTGCTTTGAAAGTTATAATTCATTGACAAGTAGAATTATTCCTATTTTCCTTTTAAAACGATTGTGTCTGGCTTTCCAGGGATAACTGAGGACATTTTAAAAACCCTGAAAGTGTGTTTCTGATTTCCATCTGTCATTCAAAGCAAAAATAAATGAACAGCAGTGAACGATGGTATTTTGATATAACTCTATGAAAGTGGGAAGAATTTGGCATGGAAAAGCAACATTTCATTTCATTTCATTTTAACCATTTTAAATGCCCACTCCCAAAATATCGGCTTCTCTCATTTATCTCTTTTCTCATTTATCCTCAAAGACATTTCTAAGAAGTTGGAAAACTTTTATTTATGCCCCCTCTTTATTCAATATGAATGTTAATCTAAACCTTGGTTATTTTTTCTATGAACTCTGAGCAAAATAGCACAAGCATTTTGTGACATTAAAAATATACAACCATGATAATGCATCTCTGTAGGATAGGCCAGATGTGATTTCATGATGACAGACATGATTTTTTTTCATAGGGATTTTTTAGAATTGAAATGAGAGTCTCAAAATTCTGTTCTTTTAATAGCGCGTATAGGTTACACAATTTTACAGATGGTGATTTTGTTTTATTGTGATAACTATGAAAGACCTCCCATAAATTCTGAACTAATTGCCATTGAACTGTTATGTAGTACATTAACCTCAAGGCTACATATAAAAAGCTCTGATTATAAAGAGATTTTGAATCTATCAAAAAAAACCAACACAATTAGTTAAACAGAAATGTGTTTCTCTTCAGAAGTAATGAAAATTTCTGGACTTGTTCCTTACCTCTCCGAGGACTTTCATGGTTGAAAAGAATACCATTCACAGCAAAGAGATTATAGGCCTCCCTGAAATTTACCACAATCCAATACGCATAGAGTTTGGCTGCCCCTGAAACAATTATTGTAATTATTTACTGAAATATTTTTTTAAAAAAAAATAGTATATTCACTAACATACCAAAAAGAAAAAGCCAATGCATATCGTTTTTAAATAATTCACTAGAACACTGCTCTCAGACGTGTTTTCAATTACTATTAGCACTAACTGATGTGGAACAAAACATTCACCAAAGAATGTTAGGGGACTTTTTTCATCATGTTCTATCATAGATATAACTTATATTTATGCATTAAACAAGAAACTGGTAGAATTCTTAACCACACTGTCAGTTTTGGAAGCCATTTGGGAAGCAATGGAATAGTCTTTACTTGAAACAAGGTAAGAGGTATTTAACCTCAGCTGGTCTAAAATTTCAGTTTCTTTTAATGCTGTAATACTTAAAAGTCTCTTTTAATTCATCACTGATTGCGTGATAGCCATAAAAAAAAAATAACATCCATTCAAATGATCCAAAAACGTCATCACTTGAATACCATGTAGCAGTGATGGCGAAACTTTTTGTAAAGGGGTGCCAAAACAAATTGGCTAAATGTTTAAATTACTGCACCAACAAGTAAATGTCTAATATGGATTGTAATCTCACAATCTGTGATGTTGCATCCCACTATAAGAGTTCTTTTGAATTTGTCAAGAAGATTAATACACCTACTCTTGTGGCCCAACAGGAGCCGTTGGAGCTGCCACCAGACTCCAACAGCGACGGGCCCTATGAGTCGGCTCTGGAGGATGTGGAGGACCCTGGACAGGGTTCCGACTCCGAGCAGGGCACAGAGAGGCTGGTTGGCCACCAGGCGCCTGAGCCTTGGACCAGTGGGGAGGAGACAAGGGAGAGTGATCCGGATGCCAGCAGTGAGTTATTCCTGGATGCCCGGCACCGAAGAGCTAATAGGCGTCAGGAACAGTTGCGCAAGTACAGGAGGTAATTACACTCAGCTGGTGGACATTAGGCTCCTCTCCAGACTATAAAAGGAAAGCTTGTGCACGCGCCCCTTTTGCAGAAGTCAACGCAGGAACTAATGTTGGAGAACATTATTGTGACCTTGGCAGGCTGGATTGCTGCCACGGCTTATCTGTGCTGGATTGCTGCCCAAGCTTGTCTGTGCTGGTTTGCTGCCAAGGACCTGTCTGTCTGTTAATTAAATGCCGTAACTTATCTTTGGCTCGGAGTGTGCTTTTGTGTGGGACGAGGGGGGGGGGTCAGAACACTTACCATATGGAGATCTGGGATAAAATGGAGTAGTCTCCTTTTGAGGTATTTCTTGCACTTTTCCAAAGAGTTCACTTGTTGAGGCTTGATAGAATTTTACAGAGTTTATGAGACCACATGTCTTGATAGCATCTAGCAATCGTAAAGTGCCAATTCCATCAACATCTGCTGTATATTCTGCTAAATCAAATGATATCTGAGGAGATACAAAAAGACAAAAATGCAAAATGAAAAGTAATGCTATCCACAAAGTAGAATTTAAAGCCCAGCCAACTGGAAGGTATATCTTATGATATATAGTCACCTTAAACATGAGAATTTTATATCAGGTAATTCTGTCATTCCAAAAAGTCTTTATAAAACTTTATAAAACTCTTTCTTTCATGGATCCCAATTCTCCTTCTGGAGAAAAAAACTTGAATATGTGGGGGCTTATCACTATTTTATTGTAAAATACAGATTGTTGTGGATAATAATAAGTTTGTTATGGACTGATCTATAACCAACAGAAATTAAAACTGTATGAAATCAAATTTTATGATCCAAAACAATATGTAACTGCTGCTATAACTTGGGAAAAAATTACATTTAAATCGTGATTATTATTATTAGAAGGACATTGTACCTCTTCTGATTTTCTTATATTCATATGCAAACCAATAATTGTATTTAAGGAATCTAGATGTAAACAGGATATTATAAATATACAATCTTCTTAAGGTTTCTGCTCTTTTAAATTTATAGCTATTATGTTTGAATTAGACAAAAAGCGTTCTCTAACAGTAAGCCTGATTTTGATCCATAAGAAAAAGACCTTATTTGCCTTAAGACAGTGGCATCACCCCAAGTACATCAATCCCAAATCCCAATTCATGCTGCACAGTGTAAGATTTATTTTCTAGAATGTTCTTTAACATTGGCACAAAAAATTGACATCCTCACCTCCAAACTCAAGCATTTGATAGTGTAGTGTAAATGTCAGTCATGAACAATCAGGATCACACATAAGTTTCAGTTCAGAAGATTTATGGCTGAAGCTTATACACAAAAATCAGGGTAAATACTAAATTGGTGTTAGACAAAAGTGAATGGAATTCAAAGGGGGCTGGACTTAGAATGTTTGTGGACATGTAATGATTCTAGGCTAAACTCTCTCTTTATTCTGCCCCCAGCTCTGTCTGCTCTTCTACAGCTGTGATTAACACTCTTTCTCTTTTAAAAAAATGTTTCAAATTTTTAGGCTAGAAATAGAAACATAAAGCATAAAAAATTATGTTTATTATAAGGGAGGACCTTGTGAAACTGAGATGCGATAATACTGATTTCACCTCTTTTCTTCTAGACTTAAATGTTGGCTGGATGCAATAGGAACAAAAGTATTTTTCATCCATAAAACCTTGCAAACTACAGGTTTGAAGTATAAACTAAACAGACAAGGCAGTAAGATATTGGAAATAAATTTAGCACGAAGCTCCCTATTTCCCTCTCATTACAGTGAGGCACATCCTAGGGCAGTGGTTCTTAACCTTGTTGGAGGTACTGACCCCCACCAGTTTCATATGCGCATTCACTGAAACACCACGTGGGGCGTGTCATCACGGATCATATGAGTCGGGTGTGTGTCTTGACCTCCGCCGAACCCGCGAGACTGACTCACCGAACCCCTGGTGTTCGATCGAACCCAGGTTAAGAACCACTGTCCTAGGGTGATGGAGATGGAATTCTTGTTTTACTTCACCTTAATCCTCATTCATGGATAGCGGAATCAGCATGTTTAATAATCCGAACATCTCTCACTCTCTGAATGTCTCTCTCTATACACACCTGAGAAAACCCAAAACTTTTCTGAGTACTCTTTTGATATCAGATCACATTAAGGCTATAAATATGCTTTATATATGAGAGAATTACATGCTAGTCGTGAACTTTGGCAAGAACCTTCTCCGACAGTTCCAGTGAATGACCTGAAATGTTTCTGGCATTTGTCTTATTTTTGAATAACGACCAGAATCTATATTTCAATGTTTAACAATAATCATTTAAGAAATAATATGAAAAAAATCCATTCTTTTCTAGAATATAAACTGTATAATGATTATAAATCTTTATTGTAACATATTCCTGAACTCAACATAATCCTAAGTATTTTATTGAGAGATAAAGATCACTGAAAATTATATTAAATTAATTAGGCTTACAGTAATAAATTCCTTATTTTATTGCCACAATTAATTAATTTGATTGACAGCATTATAAAGGGGATTTTATTAGAATATTTTAGAATCATAATAATAATTTTAACATTAGGAAAAAGTCGGGGTTTTTGTAAAATGCATACTTTGCAAAATATGCACATTTATAAAACATATTTATTTGAGTTTTCATTATCTCACCATCTCTACAATGCTGCAGAACAGCTAGGACAAATAAAATTTGAAATGTAGCACTGCCAATGATTAGTGACATTATAATGTTCTAAAAGTTTTCATACAAAGTGAAATCCAGCTGTGCTAAATGCTTTAAACACTGTTTTTTTTAAAAAAAAAGGCAGGGTGTCTTCCAGAACCACTAAAATAAAGTTCCATAGGGGGAATTGTAAAAGCATAGCCAATTGATTCTGCCTTATAGATATCTTGGGAATCAATGACTGTGAACGAAATGTGAACAGAGAAATGTGACCATTTTTTCCCCATTTTAACAATTTATAATTAATTTTTATGTGCAGCTCTAAGTGCATTCAACTGAAATATATACTTTTAAATAGGTATAGTAGATAAAAACGCACATTCCCATCAAAACCCTTTTTTTCCTTATTAGGATCAACCAAAAGTTAAGTCTTTTGAACTCTCCAAAACTCATTCTTATGGGTTCCACCACAAAAGCGCGTAGGACAAAATCGCGCTCGACAAAAGCGCGCTGTGACGTCATCACAGCGCGACGAAAAAGTTCGAAAAATGTAAAAATAAAGCGAAAACCTTACCCTAAGCCCCCCAAACCTAACCCTAAACCTAACCCTAAACCTAACTCTTAACCTAACCCTAAACCTAACCCTAAACCTAACCGTTAAAGTAACGAAAAACCTAACGCTAACCCTTAATCTAACCCTAACACTAACGCTAACGCTCTAAAGCTAACCCTAACCCTTAACCTAACCCTAACCCTAACCCTAACCCTAACCCTTACCTTTATGTGAATCGGCTTGCTTTAATTTAATTTTTATTAATTTTTATTTGAATTTTTCGATCTTTTTCGTCGTGCTGTGATGACGTCAAAGGCGCGATTTTGTCGATCGCGCTTTTGCCGTCCGCGCTTTTGACGGGTCACGTTCTTTTCAACGTAGTTATGAAATTTTTATTTACAAAGGGAGGGGAAAGGGATATAAAACAGTAAGGAAAGCTAACATACTTAAGAACTACCAATTAATAAATACTATTTCAGAATTGTAGCTGGGTTAGCAGCCGACTACCAGATGGATAAGCAAAACAAATGAAATGAAATATAATAAAATGAAACATATTTACAGTTTGAATTCCTTCATTTTTTTAAAAAATATTTGAGGTTCCTCTCTCTGAAAGTGTCATAATGCACATCCTTTATAGCCATTTTACCCCATATATCTGTCGTTGTATGGCGTGAAAGTGCTATTCCAGCACATATTATATAGCAAGCACATATGTGCAGAACATATTAAATAGCAAGCTTTATATATAAGACTTCTTTTTTAGATTAAGGGGGAAAACTAAGTAGAAATAAATTCTCTGGTTTCCTAAAACCTAGAATTCTTGGGGGGGGGGGAGGAAACCCATACAATATATTAACCTTTGTGAAAGTAAATCCCAAATATGAATATCCGTATCTCATTCTCAGCATCTCCTACAACTATTCTGAGCAGGAATGCTGAACTTGAACAGAAACTAAACATCAATTTAAAAGAATGCAAAACACAGTAATGTGGACTTAAGAGTTATTATTTAAGAACAGCCTAAATGAGATTATTATTTTTTAATCATGCCTTTTGTCCAGAAGCGTAAGACATTTCTTCTTCCAATTTCTCCCCATAATAGTCCTATGAAATAGGTTAGACCCAGAGGGAGTGATTTGCTAAAAGTCATTCATCAAACTTCTATGGCTGAGGATTGTATTGAACTTGAGTCTCACCTGCCCTAGGGAAAACAATTTTTTTAAAAGCAATAGCAGTTAGACTTATATACCACTTCATAGGGCTTTCAGCCGTCTCTAAGCGGTTTACAGAGTCAGCATATCGCCCCCAACAACAATCCGGGTCCTCATTTCACCCACCTCGGAAGGATGGAAGGCTGAGTCAACCTTGAGCCGGTGAGATTAGAACCGCTGAACTGCAGATAACAGTCAGCTGAAGTGGCCTGCAGTACTGCACCCTAACCACTGCGCCACCTCGGCTCCTAATGATTACCCCCTACCCCCCCATTTTGGGCATTCAACCATCACACAGAAAACCAACACAGGTTAATTATGGCAACAGAGTATTTCTCAAATTTAGCTGATAATCTGATAGCTACTTTTTTGGCCACTAAAGGAGATATGATTTTGTCTCATACACCTATTCTTTAGATTGTATGGGTGGCTTACTCAGTGGTCTACTAGTTGGTGTTGTAAGCAATTTACAAATGAATCACTAAGATGGATGGAAAGTAGACCTGGTCCTGGAAATGTGGGAGGGATGAACACTCTGTTAAGGGAGGCATTTCATAAAAGATTACTCAATCCTCAAAAAGAAGAAAGTGCCTTAATTTTTCTTGGTATAAGATGTAGTAGAAAGAAAAACTATCAGGCTTTCAATAATTTGTTTTGATAACCACAATGACAAATAACTCCTGAAAGCTTTGTTGTTCCAATTACGGTTCAATGTTTGCAGTTATCTTTCAATTACCAACTTTCAATTATCAAATTTCAGGTCACAGGATATAAAATAGCCAGCAATTCAGGTAAGGGGGTCAGCAAATATATGTGTGCATAAGACACATTTATGAAATCACCAAGACTCAAGGTTGACTATGCTGAGCTTGTATTTTTAATTTTAAAATTCTGTAGGGCAGGGTCTCTCATCTAACATCTTTATTTGACTGAAACACATCATAGTTTAGTAAGCAATATTAACCATCAGCTATTATAACAGAGATTAGGATTATCAACTGTTCTGATTGTAGATGCATTTAATGATATGAGTAAAAATGCCAGCTATTTACAATCGTTTTAAAAAATGCTGTCTCTCTAAATAAAAATAAAACAAAATCTACAGAGCTTTCTTCGCTAATTTAGTTGTTTCTTATGGAATAAAGTATTATATAACAAACAAAAATCTGTTAAAATATTATAATATAAGTAAGATTTAAAAAGATTGTGAGTACTTTCAGGTAACTAAGAGGATTTCTGTTAATGAAAGAACAATGACACTATTATTTTTGGCTGCCTTTTCAAAATCAGATTGCCAGGATATCGTACATTGTACTCTCATAAACATGTTGCAATCTGTAGACAAATGCCAAATAGAATTTTCACTTTTAATTGTTCGAAACAGATGCACCAAGCTAAGCCCTCAACTTTAAGATACACTTTGAAAAAGCAAGCAGAAAAACATGAACAGGTCATTCCTCCCTGAAGAAAAAAAATGACCAAAAATGACAAAAGTGGAAGAAATTCTTCAGGTCAATAGAATTACGTAAAATTTACACGGACGAAAGAAAAAGACTAGCAATTAGTACATCTTCATTGGAAAGGAAGTTTGAACAGAAGAAACTGTAAATAACTCTAAAGTGAGAGGGGAACAGGGGTGGGTTTCTCGCCCCGTTCCAACCGGTTCGGTTGGAACGGGGCCGGCGGTGTCCTCGTGCAGTGCACGCATGCGTACTAGTGTCTGTGCGATGCTCCAGCTGCTCCTGGAGGATCACGCAGGCGCTGTATGCAGCCTGCGCATGCGTGGAAGCGCAGAACTCGTCAAAACTGGGTAAGGAGCGCGGGCGGGCCCTTCGCCGTTCCCGGAAGTTAAGTTGGTCGGGTTCGCCGACCAACCGGTTCGCGGGGACCGCCGCGAACCGGTTGAAACCCACCCCTGGAGGGGAATATAAAAAGGATCCAGGTGGCAAATTAGTTTAAATCTGTCTTTTATATAAAAGTTATGACTTGAAAAAAAGACAGGCATGATGCCTTCCAACAACGTGGCATTTACAGTGGCCACTGAAAAAGAAACCAAAATGAAACGCAGGCGGAAATGAAGAAGAAAAAGATTTTTGGCTATTCAGAAATCAGCTGCAATATCAGGGATTATTATTATTTTTCTTTTAATGCCAAGATCCGGCACTTAAAATTCTATCTTATACTACAGAGTTTCTTTAAGGTCCAAATACTACAGGAAATATGTGCTTATCTGTGAAAGCCAGAAAAATAACAAAAGGTAAATTGGGCATTTTCTATTCTTTTGCTGTTCTGCCCCCAACTGTGAAGTGTTTGGCGCTTCCTCTTAGTCCCAGCCATTTCACAGTGCATTTGGCTTTAATCAGGTGGAGGGCAGGAACTCAACATCCTGCAGCCTTTCTCTGATTAAGAGGAGTCACATTCTACAAATTGGCATATTCTTCCTTTGCTCTTGCTTATTTGATGAATCATTTGTTTTAAAGGATTTCAAAGGAACCCTCGAAAGGAGCAGACTAAGATTGTTACTGTTTTCAAGTCTATTTATAATACCCCCCAAGAAAAGAACCTAGATTATTTTCATTTCAATAAACTAATGTTTCAACATTCTCTTTACATTAATGCCACAGAGCAATTATCATGTTGAAAAACCTGCTGACGACTAAAACCGCCGTTCTATAAAATGTCATAGACTGGATCTTTTTTTAAAAAAAAAAACAGTATAGAGTAATAAATTTAAAACTGCTTTATTGATACAAGGTCTAATCGCTTCAGTGGAGTCCACAGAAGTGCTAGGAATTATTTTTGGAGGGATGATTTATACGGAAGATGCATAAAGAATCACACACACCCCCAAACTAATTTTTTGAAACAGAATATGTGGTCCAATGGTGGTTCACATGTTTCGCATATACTATAGAAAGTGTAAAATAATTCGAGAATTAACTGAATTTTGAGTAATAAAGCTGGAAAACAAATGGAGACACGGGATGTTCCAACAGGTATAATTAATTTATCATGTATTATTTGTTGTAGCATCCACTTAAGCACTGAAATGATTACTTACTTACTTCCCTCCCTCCCTCTTTCTTCTGAAAGGTCCATATATTTTATTATTTACAATAGATCAACCTCAGTAAACCTTATGATTAAATTGGCTAGAAATATTTCATCCATTTCATTAAAGCAGTGGTTCTCAACCTGTGGGTTGGGACCCTTTTGGGGATCGAACGACCCTTTCACAGAGGTCGCCTAAGTCCATCGTAAAATATGTATTTTCGATGGTCTTAGGAACCGAGACACCAATTTTATGGTTGAGGGTCACCACAACTTAGGTATTTTAGGTATTTATTGAACATTTATAGGCCGCCCTTTTCCCTGAGGGGACTCAGGCGGCTTACAATAATGAGGGAAGGGAGTGCAAGACAAGACATAAAAGAAAAACGTGAGTAAAAAAAATTAACCATAAAACACAACATTCACTCAGCATTCGGGCGGGGAGAGAGTAAAATCTTATCCCCAGGCCTGACGGGATAGCCAGATCTTGAGGGCCGTGCGGAAGGCCTGGATGGTGGTGAGGGTGCGGATCTCCACAGGGAGATTGTTCCATAGCGTCGGAGCTGCAACTGAGAAGGCTCTCCTCCGCGTAGTCGCCAGTCGGCACTGACTAAACAACATGAGGAACTGTATTAAAGGGTCACGGCATTGGGACGGTTGAGAACCACTGCATTAAAGAATATAGGAAAATGCACAATAAAATTGACAGAAAGCTTGGCACCTGGGATTAGAGTAATTTCTTTCCCCAAATTCAAATCAAGAATATCCCTCCTCAAAAGGAACACCCCCAGAATGGTTTGCATCCAATGGTGTCCACATGTGATTGAAATTTACAAGACACCCTGGACTAGATTTAAGGCACAAGTTTAGCTTCATTACATAAACACCGCAAAGACTGGATGAAGCCCGATAACAAGTTATAAAATAATCAGCATTCTTCCTGTGTGACAAGAGTTATGGAAAACAGATTACCCCACCTCATAGGAATAAACCTTTCTTATTATCCTCCTCTAATCTCCCCTCTTTTCTGGAATCTACTCCATAAAATGATTGCTGAAAGAGGGGAGACCCATAGACCGATTAGATCTCACAGGTTGGGTCTCCTCCGGATTCCATCTGCCAGCCAATGTCGGCTGGCGACTCCCCGGGGGAGAGCCTTCTCTGTTTCAGCTCCGGCCCTCTGGAACGATCTCCCCGTGGAGATCCGGACCCTTACTACCCTCCCGGCCTTCCGCAAAGCCACCAAGTCCTGGCTGCTCCAGCAGGCCAGGGGGCTTGTGAAATATCCAGCCCCACGGTAACTGTGAATGTTGTGTATTTTGTAGTGTTGTTTTGTTTATTTATCCCCTTCCCTTGTTTATAGTAAGCCGCCCGGAGTCCTTCGGGAGTGGGCAGCATACAAGACCAATAAACTCAAACTCAAACTCAAACTCAAGATAGTTTAGGAAACAACAGGTCATTTCAGTTACCACAATATGCATTCTCATGTTTAGTGGAAACTGCAACAAAACACACTTAAAGATACGCATTTATACTTGACCTTATAGTACAAAAGAACAAGTATTAGACAGACTGACTACAACAGAATTTATTATCCTGTATATCTCCCAATGAATATATTTTCTTAATTAATCATCTTCTTAGTAGACAGGGCATCTTTTAAAATGATTTGGGATTGTCTTCAGATTTTATGTGAATTGCTACAAATTCAAACAGCCATTTTCTTTTACAGGTTTCTTTCTTTCTTTTCTTTTTTTTTTGCACGAAGACTGAAAAGTATTTCCATTGCTTTTCATTCTCATGATGATGAGGAAAATAACATGCTACTTTAACAAGAAAGAGGTATTTTCTACAAGTACACAATTGTAATACTTGTCATTTGTGCCAAGGAGTTTGTTGTGACATAAAGGGACAACAAAAATGGCAAAACTGTTTGGAGATGATGTCATTTATAGATTTGTAGAGCAGGGTTCCACCACAAAACCGCGCTCGACTAAACCGCGTCTGACTAAACTGCGTAGCTGACGTCATCAACAGGGCGACAACAGCGCGGAGAGAGAAGCACGCTGTAAACCCTAAACCTAAAATTAACCCCTAAACCTAACCCCCCTAAACCTAATCCTAAACCTGACCCTAAACCTAACCCTAAACCTAACCCTAAACCTAACCCTTAACCTAACCCTAAACCTAATCCTAACCCTTAACCTAACCCTTAACCTAACCCTTACCTTAAGTTGAATCGGCTTGCTTTCAAAGCGCTATTTAAAGCGCCCTTCTTTCTCCGTGCTGGCTGTTGTCGCCCTGTTGATGACGTCAGTTTAATCGGTTTAATCGGGCGCGGCTTAGTCGAGCGCGGTTTTGACGGGTCACGGTAGAGCAGACTGTATCTGAATACTTCAAGCAGTATGATCCAATATGTGTTTTGTGCGATTTAATTTCAGGGGCAATAATTCATAGTCCATGAGACACATATGTTGAGCCCCATTTTTTGTAGCCCTCTAAGATTAAGCCCCCCAAAAGTCAGCACCAAAAAGCTAAAAAAAAGTATTTTTATTTTTCTGCAGATTTTGAAAGAACTAAGTATGCTTAAGATGTATTTTATTTTTTTTAAACAAAAATCAACCTCCAAGTTAACATCAAATGCCTTGCGATCGCTCTAGCATTAAAATGCTTGGGGGAAAAAGGAAAAAGTATGACTACAATGTTTTTATTTTAATTAAAGAGAGTTACAGCAATTCTTTACGAACAAAAAACATTTGCCCACAAAAATGCAGAGATGTAATTTTAGCAATTATAAAAAAGGACTCTAACTCTTTTCAAAGTTTAATTACTGTTTCATCAATATAATATAAAAAAGTATACCATGATATGAAATTGATTTCATTTAGACATTGCTAACATTAGGTATTAAAACTCAGAGGAACTAGTAAAAGGGAAAAAAAATTAAAAGTCTGTATCATCAAGACCCATTTAAACTAAATTTATTGGATAACTGTTATTCTTTGCCATACAGTATTTAGAACTGTGATTTTAGTTCATTTTGAAAAAAAGTGTTAAGTAATTGGGCCCACATGTACAGCAGAGTGTATGCATACTCTTAACATGTTTTTATCACAGTATTTTGCATTATTTTTGGAAGGTTTGGATTCTCCAAAGCATCTGAACAATGTTTAAACTTGTCCATAAAATTATAAAATTCTCTGTCAAGAAAAAGTAATTACTGTATCACAGCATAAAAGGTGTCATTTTTATGGGTGTGAACATGATATGCTTTTTTAAATTTCATTCGTATTTATATATACCTGGATATTTTATGTAACTGCATGAAACTGTTAGCTTGGGACAAAGGTCATTTGGAAGGGATGTGCCATTAAGGACTTACAAAAGCTTGCTTCTAACTTCCCTAATATAAGAGGAAGCATCTCTCAGTAAAGGAAGGATGCCCATGTTAAATAAGGAAATGAGTTTGCAGGATGTACACGTTGCTTTCTATTAAGGGCAAGCAATTTCAACAACAATAACAACAAAAAGCAATAGAGAATATTTTAGGAGATTAACTACTAATAGCTTAGCTGTATAGATACAAAAGGGTTAAAATTAAATTAAAATTATCTCAGTAAAATTATTTAACCCAATACTGCTGTTTAACTAAATACATTCAATTAACTATTAGCTCTTCTTCTTCTTCTTCTTCTTCTTCTTCTTCTTCTTCTTCTTCTTCTTCTTCTTCTTCTTCTTCTTCTTCTTCTTGGAATAGCAGTTAGACTTATATACCGCTTCATAGGGCTTTCAGCCCTCTCTAAGCGGTTTACAGAGTCAGCATATTGCCCCCAACAAAATCCGGGTCCTCATTTCACCCACCTCGGAAGGATGGAAGGCTGAGTCAACCTTTGAGCCGTTGAGATTTGAACCGCCGAACTGCAGTTAGCAGTCAGCTGAAGTGGCCTGCAGTACTGCACTCTAACCACTGCGCCACCTCGGCTCTACAATCACTGTTGTATCATCTGCAAACTTCAGTAGTTTAACAGATGGCGTGTTTGACATGCAGTCATTGGTATGTGGAGAGAAGTGACAGAGCACACAGTCCTGGGGGGCTCCTGTGCTAATTGCACAGGTATCTGATGTGATTTTGCGTAGCTTCACCTGCTGCTTCCTGCCTGTTAGGAAGCTTATGACCCACTTCCAAGTGTGTTCAGGTACCCCTAGCTGATTTAGTTTAGTTAGAAGAATGTCCGTTATGGTGGTATTGAATGCTGAACTAAAGTCTAAAGAGGACCCTTGCGTAGATCTTTGGAGATTCAAGATGTTGTAGGATGTGGTGCAAAGCCACAATAACAGCATCATCTGTCGATCTATTTGCTCGGTATGCAAATTGCAGGGGGTCTAACAGCGGATCCGTGATGGCTTTCAAGTGGGACATCGCTAGCCTTTCAAAGGTTTTCATAACTACAGATGTTAGAGCAACTGGTCATCTGCCAGTTGTTGATTTCCTTCAGCCTGGGAAGGAGGTTTGCCGTAACCGGTGATATTTTTAATAGTTTTCCACATATTGGCTGGTTCATTTGTTGAGAAGTGATCTCTTAGTTTTTCAGAGTAGCTTCTTTTTGCTGCTCTGATCTCAGTTCAGTTTATTAAACTTGTAGGCCGCCCTATTCCCAAAGGGACTCAGGGCGGCTAACAAACCAATAGGGAATAGGGACAATACAAGGAAAATAAACAAGACAAAAAAATATATACAGAAAACAGATTAAAAAAACTCCTCAACAGCCACAACAATTTGAGTGGGGCCGGGAACTCATCAGCCCCAGGCCTGCCAGAACAGCCAGGTCTTGACGGCTTTACGAAAAGCCTGAAGGGTGGTGAGGGTCCGAATCTCCACGGGGAGATCGTTCCAGAGGGCCGGAGCAGCCACAGAGAAGGCCCTCCCCCGGGTGGTCGACAGTCGACATTGGCTAGCAGATAGAATCCGGAGGAGGCCTAATCTGTGGGATCTAATTGGTCGTAGGGAGGTAATTGGCAGGAGGCGGTCTCTCAAGTACCCAGGTCCGATACCATGTAGGGCTTTATAAGTAACGACTAGCACCTTGCTAATATGTTTCTGGATTGATTGTACAGCATTCTATCACCTCTTCTGTAGGCTTTGGAACAACATAGCTGCTTAAGTTTAGTTGTGAACCAAGGTTTATTGTTACTGTACACTCGCAAGTTCCTGGTTGGTACGCATAGGTCTTCACAGAAGCTGACGTATGAAGTTACAGTATCTGTGAGTTCATCTAAGTCTGTAGAGATTTCTTCAAAAATATTCCAGTCAGTGCAGTCAAAGCAAGCCTGTAGCTTTAATTTTGCCTCCTCAGCCCAAGTCCTCACTGATTTAATTCTTGGTTTCGTGGCTTTAAATCTTTGTAAGTAGGTACAAGGTAAATCCTGCAATGATCAGAGTGGACCACAGCAGCTTGTGGTAAGGAACGATAAGCATCTTTTAGTGTTGTGTAGCAATGGTCTAAAGCAATGATGACTAACCTTTTTGTTGTCATGTGCCAAAAGCATCGGGTGCACATGAAAACACACACGTGTGTCCACACCCGTAATGCAATTCATGCATCATCCCGTGCTCCCCAGACACATGTGCATGTGACCCCTGCCTGCGCTGCATGAACACGCGTCTCCTGCATGCACTCCCTCCCACATGCGTGCCAGAGACCCAAAAATCAGCTGGCCAGGGGGAGGCACACATATATGTGCGATGGAGCTGAGCTAGGGCGACGGCTCGCGTGCCCGCAGAGAGGGCTCCGCGTGCCATCTGTGCCATCAGGGGTCTAAAGTATTCTTGTCTCTGGTGGGACAACTGACTTGCTGAAAATATTTTGGAAGCTCTTTCCTTAAGTTACCTGTGTTGAAATCTTGGTCTTCTTTCTCTTCAGATTCTTTCATCTGTTCTAGCTTGCTTGAATCTCATCTTAGAATGCTGATCTTATTTTCCAACTGTTCTTCCATTTTGGTGGTAAACTGTTAAGTTTTTTTTTCTTGTTTGTTGATTTTGTATCAGGGGTGGGTTCCTGCCAGTTGTAACCTCTTCTATAGAAGAGGTTCCACAAATCTACAGTGCCGTTTAGAACCGGTTCCAATTCCCCCCCACCCCGCCCGTTCACACATCATCAAGATGAAGAGCGAGAGGAGGAATTCTGGGAGTTGAAGTCCACAAGTCTTAAAGCTGTCAAGTTTGAACACCCCTGGGGGTTTTTTCCTAAAGGGTTAAGGGTCTTGTAACTTGACAGCTTTAAGATTTGCACACTTCAATGCCAGAGTTCCTGAGCCAACATTTTGCTTGCTAAGCAAGAGTGCTGTTAAGTGAGTTTCACCACATTGTATAAGTTGGCCATGCCCACTCAGTCACATGACTGCCAAGCCACTCCCACTTGGTCACATGCACAGCAAGCCACTCACACTCGGTCACATGGCCGGCAAGCCACTCTCACAAAGCAGGCCACACCTACAGAACATTTTTGAAACCCACCACTGTTTTGTATCCAAGATTTATTACAGAAATGTACTTGCTGTAATTCATTTTACTAGGTCATCAGGATCCATGGATTTTATTTTAGCTTATTTGTCAAATTCATGTTTTGGGGAAAACAGTCAAATGTATTATTGATCATTGGAATGTACCTAATTCCTCAACACTACTTCAAAATTTTCTAAAACCATCGATTTTTTCTTTAGAAATATGCCATCAATACCTGCACTATTTTTAATAGCACACATTTGAAGATGAAAACATTAACATTATATTTACAATGATTTTTTTAAAAAAAAGAAATAAGCACCAATTATGCCCACATGCTACAGACTTGTAGTTAAACCCAACAAAGTTACTTTTCTAAAAAATGTTCTCCCTTTCCGTATCATCTCATGCACTCAATCAAGCCCTGATGTAAATGACAAAAAGGCATACTAAAATTTTAATTCTTTTTATCCATTTCAAATCTGCTTCTCTTGCAAAAGTTTGGAAAGCCAGAACTGATCTCACGGTTGTAAGATAGTGGATAAATCTATGCATATACTGGATAAGGTAGGAGGAAGGAGGAAAAAAAAGAAGAGGGGAACCCTGTAAAATGTTTGAAAGCTGCTTTTGTTAAACAACACTCCCATTCATTTTAAAGAATTGCAGTCTTTGGCTCTTTAGCTAGTTTTCACCACTACAGCCTGCTTATCAAAGCACTTTATCAGTAGCAGAGGAATACGGGTTAACCACCAAATTCAGCTTTAACTTCCCAGCTAGCAGTCTGTCACCAAACAGCTGTTTTTTAATATATGCACTATGTGATGCAGAGTTACTGACAAGCACACCATTGTATTAAGGAATTCGCTCACTTTGGGGGATTGGTTTGATTTAAATGCTCAGAGAGAAGGGAGGCAAAACATTATTTGAAGCTTTTAAAAGAAAGTTTCACTGTCACCAAAGCAAACTGCGTGTGCATTCAAGCGGTATAGATTTAACATTCATCACTTGTGGCTGGATTGTAAAACACAAGATATCCAGCATGTGTCCGATTGACTGAAAAATCATCTGGAATTAGCAGTAAATGGTGTAGTAATAACTTATGAAGTAATAATTTATGGTTCAATATAATCAGTTCACTAAAGTTTTCCATCACGGCCTTCTTTAATCAGCTCTTATCAGCGATTATTTCCCAACAATGCATTCCAATTACATAAAGAATATGCTTGTTTGCTATGTATGTTTGTATACATGCATAAATGTGTAATAGTATCTCTCTTTCCATCTCTAGGGAACCAAAGATTGCCAACAGTCAAAATAAAGAGAGGAGGGAAACTCAAATCGAAAATTAAACCATTAAACTCAGTTGAATAGAAGCTGAAAAGCATCTGAAGGCAAAAAGGGCTGGTTAAGAGGAGGTTTTGACTCATTTTGCCAAATACTTTATAAAACATATAACTGGAGATCTGTTTCAGTGGTTTGTGACAAATTATTAGGACAAATTGTGGCTTGTCTGAAATACAAATTAAGGTTTTCCAAATACTTCCTTGTTATAACATATTATGATAATGTAAAAAATATTGCATTTCAGTTTAACTGTAATTGAAACATTAGCCTTAACTTCGGTATTTCTGATGTCTATGTGCATTATGTTGATAAAGCTGTTTTAAAATACAATATCACTATTATAAAATTGTTTCAATAAAATTTCAGTGCTGTCACCAAATTGTTCTAAAATACTCTTCCTTGCTCTTTTGTTTAAAAAAAAAAGCTCTAATTCAAATACAGACAAACAAAATATATCAAAATTCCGCTGCCTGAAAGTGAGGCAGAAAATGAGATAAACAGCTAATATGGACTACTGCAACGCTCTCTACATGGGGCTGCCCTTGAAGAGCACCTGGAGGCTTCAACTGGTCTAGAATGCGGCTGCGCAGGTTATCATGGGGGCACCTAGGTACCCCCATGTTGCACCCCTTTTAGGCGGCCTGCACTGGTTGCCGGTTGTCTTCCGGATGTGATTCAAGGTACTAATTATGACCTTTAAAGCGCTCCATGGCTTAGGCCCAGGATACCTGCGAGACCACCTACTGCCACCAATAGCCTCCCACCGTCCAGTGCGATCCCACAGAGTTGGCCTCCTCAGGGTACCGCCGGCCAGACAGTGTCGGCTAGCGACCCCCAGGGGGAGAGCCTTCTCTGTGGGAGCGCCTTCCCTCTGGAATGAGCTGCCCCCGGAGCTTCGTATAATCCCCGACCTCCGGTCCTTCTGATGCGCCCCTAAAAAGTTGGCTTTTCCAGCAAGCCAGCCTGGTCTGAACAAAACAAAATAAATTATTGATTATTGTTAATTTTAATCGATTTTTTAATGTTATTGTGAATCTTAATTGGGTTTGTTTTTTGGATATTCTATCTAGTTTTTTTAAACTTTTGTAATATGTGTTTTTTTAATGTTGTACGTTGCCCTGAGTCCTTGGGTGGCATATAAATCCAATAAACCAAACCAAACCAATATATTCCTCACTGCACAGAGAGGGTATGTGCTGATTTACAGCTATTCAATATCTAACATCATCATCACATTTTCCTCCCCTGGTTTCTTATGATCAGCTTAGTCTTCGATTACCGTATTTTCACGACCAAAAGCCGCACCGGATTAAAAGCCGCAGTATCAATTAGCGTTAATTTTTTTAACTTTTTCCACATATAAAGCGCACCGGGTTATAAGCCGCACATTTCCCGACGCTTCTGGACATCGCGAGGAGCGGCACGAGGGTTCTTGGCGCTCCGGGGGGCGCCGAGGGCGGCTGGGGGGGGGGCGCGCGGCTTGGTTTCTTCTCCCTGGACGTCGCAGCGGCGGCCCCGGGCTCACCGATCTCTGTGTTTTTCGCATCGGGGCATGCTCTTGCAGCGCGCCCCGATGCGAAAGGCACTGGGATCGGTGAGTTTGGGGCTGCTGCTGCAGCGTCCAGGGAGGAGAAACCAAGCCGCGCGCCTCTCCCAGCTGCTTTCGGTGCTTCCTGGAGCGCCGGGAGCCACAGATGTCCAGAAGCGGCTTTTGGGGCTGGTGGGGATTGGATTTCCGGCTCGGTGGCCCCTGTCGCTTCTGGACATTGTGGGGAGCCGAGGAGAGTGTGGAGGGGAGCGCGCGACGGTTCTTGGCGCTCCGGGAGGCGGGAGAGGCGCGCGGTTTGATTTCTCCTCCCTGGACGTCGCCCGATCTCTGTGTTTTTCGCATCGGGGCGTGCTGCAAGAGCATGCCCCGATGCGAAAAACACGGGGATCGGCGCGCCCGGGGCCGCCGCCGCGACGCCCAGGGAGGAGAAACCAAACCGCGCGCCTCTCCCGCCTCTCGGAGCGCCAAGAACCGCCGCGCGCTCCCCCCCACACTCTCCTCGGCTCCCCACAACGTCCAGAAGCGACAGGGGCCACCGAGCCGGAAATCCAATCCCCACCAGCCCCAAAAGCCGCCTCTGGACATCTATTGCAGTCGCGAGGAGCAAAGCAGCTGGGAGATCTTTTTCCACATATAAAGCGCACCGGGTTATAAACCGCACTGCCGATTTTGGATCAAAATTTAGGATTTTTAGTGCGGCTTATGGTCGTGAAAATACGGTAGAAGTTTTATATAACTGACTCTAGGCCCACAGCTAAAAGGAATTGTTAAGGCTGGGATACAAAGCAGAAATAGAGAAACAAGGTGTTTGGGGAGTTCTTCTCCCAACGCGAGGAGACAGCGCTTCAACCTCCCTACCAAGCTTCACTTCCAGATTTCAGAGCAAGACAGACACATAAAGGGGGGGGGGGAGCTTATCTTTCCAGCGGCTTTTTACAACGTGTGACAGGTGGGGCGCGAGGCACAGCGGGCACTCTTTTTACCACTTGGGGGGGTAATTTTGGGGAGGGGGCTTATTTTAGCCCATATCCTGAAAAGCCCGATTAGGCTTAGTATCAGGACATGTCCTATTTTGGGAGAAACACGGTAGTTGAGTGATCCTCAGTTAGAGAGAATAACCAATGAAGATACATATTTCAATATCTTACTAGTGAAAATAAACAGTCCAAATAATTCAATTCCTTTTCCAGAAGAATAAATAAAACAGACATTAATTTCCTTAATCTGATGCCAAGCAAAATGAAAAACATTTTGGTTAAAAACATTGAAAAGAAATCTGGGTAGGATCGACTTTTGGAAGCAGCAATGAATGACAATTTGTTAATAACCAGAAATTTTTTTTTGCGTGCAAAGCATACCGAATGCATATACGCAAAATATGTGCTAACTTGTTTATACAAAACCAAACAATTTTTCATAATGCTGAACTGAATTGTATATTTTATATTATCTTCAAAAATTAAATAATATTTTTGCTTGAATTTGTAGAACATTACACAAAATTCTGATCCAAGAAGTAAACCATGCTATACCTTAATATAACTTCTCAATGGAAGCCTGTAATTCATACATTCACCCCAACTAAGGGGTGGCAACTAAGACAGGTTTGATAAGACAAGCATGCAGGAAAAGTGTCCTGTACAGTCAGTCTTCGGACATTTTGCCATATTATGCTAGTACCCTAAAAGCATAATTTAAAGCCCCGTTTTACCTTGAACATACTAATGACATTTTGTGCAAGATCTCTAAATACTATCTTGTAAGTCAATGAACTAAGGTTAACACAAGTGGTGTGCTGGTAAATATTTAAGAACCAGTTCTGCCAGATTCCCTGCCACCACTGCACCACACCCCTAACTGCAGAACAGCTGATTGAGGCATTGTAGTTCAACTGTCTCTCAACTAGCTCATAAAATTCCAGAAACTTAAAATTTGTTATGCTTATTCTATGATAAATAGCTAAAACCAGAGCAATGAGATAAAACTGTATACCTTGATAGTTCTAGAGATGTGAAAATACAGTAGGTATAGTATAGGATTTGTAAGATATTAAAACGTTGATAGGTAGGCCCTGGGTCAGTTGCAAGAATGAAAATGTATGGAAAGAAGTGAACTGTTTGGTTTCTGCCCACTTTGTTATATTGAAATGGGAACTAGGAATGTCAAGCAAAACTTAAAACATTGACTGAATAGAATGGAAATAGGTTACTCAATGGCATTTGGTAAAACAAGAAGGCATAGGTCAAGAATGAAAAGTGATGAATGAATGTGGCTTGAATGCAGGAATGAGTCAGTACAAAAAAAAGGACATTAAAGTACATAGAGGTGGCTTGGTCCCATTAAGAAAATGAATGACAACTGGATATCTGAGAGACCGCCTCCTGCCACATACCTCCCAACGACCAATAAGATCTCACAGGTTGGGCCTTCTCTGGGTGCTGTCAACCGGACAATGCCGGCTGGCGGCCCTTGGGGGAGGGCCTTCTCTGTAGCTGCTCCAGCCCTGTGGAACGATCTACCCCTAGAGATCCGGACCCTTCCCACTCTCTCGGCCTTCCGAAAAGCCACTAAAACCTGGCTGTTCCGGCAGGCCTGGGGCTGTTGAACAACGTCCAGCCCCACTTAAACGGAATGTATGTTGTGTTGTTTTTTAAATTGTATTTCTCTTTATTTTTTAAATTTTATTTTTATCTTGTCTCTGTAAGCCGCCCTGAGTCCTACGGGATTGGGCGGCATACAAATTTATTAAATTGCTAAATTTTTAAAACGAGTGCACGAAAAAAAGAGGATTAAGAGGAAGAAGAAGTTCAAGAAAGTTATGGTTGGATGGAATTGATGAGGTATTCAAAAAGAGAGAGAAGTTTAAAGAACAAAAGGAAATGCATGCATGGATATGGTGAAAACATCTATGATTTGCTAGCAATGGCACTTAGACTTAATACTGCTTCACAGTGCTTTACGACCCTCGCTAAATGGTTTACAGAATCAGGATATTGCCCCCAACAATCTAGGTCTTCATTTTACCAACCTCGAAAGGATGGAAGGCTGAGTCAACCTTGAATCAGTCAGAATCGAACTGTTGGCAGTCAGCAGGATTAGCCTGTAATACTGCATTCTAACCACTGTGCCACCATGGCTCTTCAAAGGATCGACATGCACAAGAATACAGCAAACTGGGTTAATGTAAACCAGATTTAACCATTTTCCTTTCCTCTTCTTATGCCTCTAGCTTTTTTTCTGCTGCTGTTTCTTATTTCTTCTGAGTGTTTTTATAACATGGTTTATCCTGAAATAGAACATGATGGATAGGTATGCATGTATCAACAAATACAGTGTGATTCTTTCATGCTATTTAGAAATAAGAAGATTCTTCAATCCATATGCTAGATATAAAGAAAAAATTAAATGGGTTTAGTTGGTTCCTGTGAAATTCCCTGCAAGTCACTTCCATAAAAAGTACACAAATTGTGACTACTATCACCAAAGGATGGAAATACATTAGAAATGTAGTACTTTATAATATCAGTTATTAATATAGTAAATTACCAGAATATGGATCAGAAAATGGGCGAGAAAGGGAAGAGCGCTTCTCAACTTCTTCAATTGCCTCCTTCCTTAAGCTAACATTACTATGTTCATTACCATCCCAGGATTTAGCCATCTATCTTGGGATTTAGCTGTGGGGAAAAAAATCCCTATATTTCGTGCTCTCTTTGCTTTTCAGTTGAATGTGAGCAGTAATAAAACCTACTGAATTCCAGACAGTTCATTCATGGTGCAAATGTTGATATTCAATCTTTGAGTAATAATCATTGAATCAACTCAATCATAATAAACATATTTATTATATATCAAACCAATTTACTTCATCATTCTCTAATTTAAAAGTGCCTATTCTTTGTAATTCTATAGAGTTCCATGCATTATTACATATAGTATATTTAAATTCATCTCTATCCTTATTTGACTATGGATGAGAGACCAACCTCATGTACGTTATCAAGACCTAGGCAGATAGATCAGGTGAGGGTTACCGTAACTCACCCAGATCCCTCTGTCTGATCTGATTCAGCATAAAACTATACTGGAAAAGCAAAATATTTACTTCCCATAGAAAGTCAATAGGAAATCTATCGTCCTTGTAAGAAAATCCAGCTATCTGGCATCAAGTTTGTGATTGATGCTGATGTTGGGTCAAGAGACAGAATACTGAAGAGTTTGTAATATCATGAATTATGGTATCCCACTGTTGAGACAAAGGTATGAAGCACTATTTTTCAATAGCTTCACTCTTATTTGAATGTACATTTCAGAAGATGGCTTTCAGGGAGTTTTTTTTTAAAGTTCCACTGCTGTTAATCTATGAGACCCCATAGGGATCCATCAGTGGTGAGTTTCAAAAATTGTTGAAACCTACTCTGTGGGTGTGGCCTCCTTTTTGGGAGTGGCTTGCCACCCATGTGACCAGATGGGAGTGGCTTGCTGCCCATGTGACCGGATGGGAGTG
Source organism: Thamnophis sirtalis (assembly GCF_051295495.1). Classification (NCBI taxonomy): domain Eukaryota; kingdom Metazoa; phylum Chordata; class Lepidosauria; order Squamata; family Natricidae; genus Thamnophis; species Thamnophis sirtalis. The sequence goes on from NW_028261382.1 coordinate 175,237,484, forward strand.
GCTTGCCGCCCATGTGACCGGACATGAAATTATGAATTAGTACTTAGGTCGGTCCAAGGAGCTATTCAGAAGTTAGTGGTTAGAAGCAATCGTAAAGCAAGATATGGAATTAAAACCAGAAACATTTTGTTGGCTATTTGAAAGGGAGTATAATATATATTTAATTTTACACATGTTATCAGCTGCTGGAATTGTGTTTGCACAACAGTGGAAAAACAGAGATATGTAAATGAATAAATATTACAATGTGCAGGAATAAATAAATTGACAATTAAAATCAAGAAGGCTTTGAATACTTTTTCATGTGGGATTGGTTTTAGCAATTGCCAACTAACGGAAACAGAAATTAGAAATTCAAAAGTATGAAAGAAAACACCAATTATGTAAAGAAAAGTCCCTAAAATGTATAAGGAAATATTACTAGATCATTATTAATGCATAGATAACTGTGGGACATTACTCACCCATCCATAAGCCTTGTCATATGTCTGTAGGTTACCACTGAACAAGATAATTGGGGGATCTGGAACTTGATGTTTCCAATATAGAATTGACACTGTCATTCGATGAAGGAATGCCAGTGTCACACTAATATAAGGATGCTGGAACAAGTTGGAAGTAGAGCCAGTGAACTGAATGATTTATTATAAGATAGTGATTTGTGGTTTGTGACTCATAGGTGAGAGAATTATGAAATCTTAATCCTGGAACTATAAGCCACAAGCCACAAATAATAGATGATGTTGCATTCCCTTCTAAGGAACACATAGACAGTGTTGCATTCCCTTCTAAGGAACACATAAACAGCCTTGGCATTTTCTCATGTTCATCTTTTTCACTCAGATTAAGTGTTACCCTGCTTCTCTGGATCGGGAGCAAATTGGATGCCAACATTGTCTGAGTTTGGTGGTCAAGTAAAGATTTGTCTTGTTACTTTCGGATTTGGAACTTACCAAACACAACATAGCCATTTCCTACCCCCCTTTGTAAAAAAATACTAGACAACTCTCTGCTGCTGCTAACTCCAAAATTTAAAAATATTACTTTATGATTATTAATAATCATAATCTTCCCAAGATACTTAGGCTACAAATTGGCTATAATTAATCAATAAACACCTCTTCGACCAATATTAAAGAATTCACTCTTTAAGATTTTCAGTCACTGTTCACATGTGCTTGGGAGAACAATAAATTTAGGCTTCCCTATATCTGATACTCCTCTTGTCTCACAAAAAGTATTTCCTGTACGTTGCCAGTATTCTCTCAAGTCCCTGTCTCATCCTCCCATTCACATTTCCCAAAACCTGATCTCAAGATGGCCACTACTTTTTGTATTGGTTCCAGCACTAGACGTCATCATCATTTGTAGCTATTAATTGCACCTACTACAATTTTGCCTAATCCTAAATGATCAAATCAGGAAAAAAACATGGGTTAACTATTACAGAAATACTAGTTTTCATTTGCTCTGATTCTCTTTTTCATCCATCTTTATAAGATGTAATAGATTGTAATAATAGACAATCCACTTTTTCTCAATTAATCTTCTTCTACTTGCCTTTTACTGAGAGAGAGAGAGAGAGAGAGAGAGAGGGAGGGAGGGAGGGAGGGAGGGAGGGAGAGAGAGAGAGAGAGAGAGAGAGAGAGAGAGAGAGAGAGAGAGAGAGAGAGAGAGAGAGAGATCAATTATCAAAACTTTCTTCTTTTCAACCACAGTTAAATATGATGAGCCAAGACTTTTAGCAGTCTGCATTTGGAACTCCCATAATATTTTAATCTGGGCACAAAGTCAGCTCGGTAACCATGGACCAATCACTCCCACTTCTCTCAGGCTATCTCTTCTTATCCTCTCCCCCCTTTTAAATATTGTTTTACAGTTAGAGTTGGATTAATCTCAATTAGTCTTAGTTTTCAATCAAATAACACAAAACGTATATTTGAGTTTGAATCTGGACTTCAAAATCCAATTTAAAGATTATTATTATTATTGGTGTTGAATTAGCAAAATCATAGCCAAGATATAGCCAACAAGTTCGGATTAAAAAAAAATCAATTTTAATGTATAGCTTTGCACCCAGGCTCATTTTTAAAAAAATAAGTTACTTAGTTTAGATTTAGAAAGAAATAAGTAATTGCAAATTCTGTGATTTTGTAGCTTACACAATGAGAATGAAAAATAATCTGTTGCATAAGAAGCTACAAGCTTTATTTGCATTTCAGTCTATTAAGAAGTAACAAATGTTCGATCACAGCAATCACAAAGCTCACAAAATTGATGAATGCCTTTAATTTCTTCCATTGTATAATAGGCTGAAGAGGGAGACAATTTATCTTGGTGATCCCCCTCCCCCATTTTAATCCAAATTGAAATCAAATAATTGGGTTTTCAAAAATATTTCTATTGAACCATGAAATAAAATGTTTTAACTTGACACTGTAAGGATTTATAGGGAGTGTGTTCCAGCATATCCAGAAGCAAAGGAAAGCTTGTTATAGATCACTCACTTTTGATAACTGCGTATTTTCTCAATTCACTTTTTATTATTTTCCTAACTAAATATATCTACTAGTTCCCTGGGGAAGCTTGGCCTATTTCTCAAGACAGGCCTGATGATTAAACAGTGAAACAGATGGTTTTAATCGAACTCCTTTGAATGTAAAATAATTTAACAGTACTTCTCATTTTTATCACCTAAGCAAAAAAAAATATGGGGGGGGGGGGAGGTTTAAATCAGAAAGTGATAGCAATGAAAACATTTAAGCAATTCTGAATTTCTATTTCTCCGGTGGAAAGAATTACGAAAAAAATTAAAGTGTTAAGATACTGGCGTAGCATGATACTAAGGCTTAAATACCTGGTAACTTTATGTTATTCATTTGCTGTAAGAAAGAGTTTTTTGAAATTGGTTAACGGTTAAATTTGCAGCAATATAGCTCTGCAATCGAAAACTTTTAATAAGGATTATAAAAAGTAGTACAATTCTCAATGTTTAAAGTTTAATATTGTAGTAGTTGTGCTATAAAGATAAAATGAGATATTTTAGGAATGTGTGGCAGCTAAAAATCGGACAGAATCTATGGGGACATTTTCAGCCCGCTACATTTAATTAAAACTGATAAGCTTTCTTGAATTTGAACTCACACCATCAGGGTAGATAGATTGAGATAGGATTTAAATTGGGATAAAATAATGTGGGGGGAGTGGGGGAGGAGGAGAGTAGGCTGGTTAAGCAGAGCAGGTTCCATATGAGACACTTTATCCCTATTATAATGTATTAAAAGCCTATTATTTTTAATGGGCTGAAATCTGTTGATATATGCAAATTCAGCAATCTCCCATTTGATTCTACTAGTTAAATTTCTTTGTTCCAAAAATGATACTTTGAAGTCTTTAAAGCAACATCTTGGGGAGTTAAAATTGCTTTGATATTACTTTTTCTTTGTTTTGAGTTATGGTGTCAACTGCTGGCAGATTATGGCATATATCATATTAAAGAAAAAAAAATCACGTGAAGACGCTTTGGAGAGTAATTGTTGGCCTAAATGTATGTCACACGCAAGAACCTCCCCTCCCTTTTTCCTCCCGCTTCATTTAAATTTCAGTCTTATATCAGTTTAGCCGTTCTACACAGCTGACGAAGTACGCTGTGCTCCACAAAAATATAAAATGCGCGGTATATAAGTCTAACTGCTATAGTATATATCCTTTCTCTTTTATCTCGTGGTTTTGCTTATGTTCTACAATTTTAGAAGTGCTTTCTAATTCCACACGTAGCTTTTATAAAGGGAACTGCAGAATCCAAAGACAGCGTTGGATGGTGTCTCGAGGAGACCAATTTCCTCCCACCCTGCTGTTTCCTTCGACTCTCGAAATCTGCTCCGTGGGGTAGGAGATGATCCAAAGCAAATTTGGGCAGGAAACAGGATGCATGAGCAAAAAAAACCAAACCTATTTCTTTAATTTCATTCTTTCTCTTCAGCAGCCAAGAGAATCTATATACTTCTTGGCCTCCATCCAATCTTGTGATTTCTGATTATGCTATGCTAGTTTTTTTCTCCCACTTACTCTCTTCTGCAAATCCCTGCATAGCCAGGGTACGTTTCTGAAGTCAATAATTTGGGGCACTGCAAATAGGAACGGGAATCTGATTTGCCAATGGCATTCAGTGTACTGATAGAGACACTATTGTATATAGTCTAATGCAGTGTTTCTCAACCTTGGCGACTTTAAGCTGGCTGGGGGGTTCTGGGAGTTGAAGTCCACAGGACTTAAAGTCGCCAAGGTTGAGAAACACTGGTCTAATGCACTGTAACAATTTTGTTGAGAACACATAATAATCCTTGATAAAGTATGATATTTTGATTGAGAGCTGATAAAAACGTTGGGCTCCTAATTAACTTAGGTCACCGAAAGTGACACCGCTTATCCAGTTTTGGTTGATCTTTAAAAAAGCTAAGCGGAATTAAACTTGTTTAATTCTTAGATAGGAATCCATCAGGAACTTTTATGGCTATTGAGCAGACAGGGAAGAGGAAAAACAACATACAAGACACCCATAGTAAACTTCTTATTTTCTGTTGTCATGAAAACAACGTGAATGTGCCCAGCTAGTCACCAAAAAACTGAGCTTGATTAAACAACTTGGTAAGAATTAATTAAGAACAAGTTAGGATTGGATTCCAAATTGGGCAGGAATAAGCCTGAGCCGCTTTTTATATTTATTTATTTATTTATTTGTATTAATATTACAAATATTAATACAAATATATAAATAAACAAACAAATATATTAATATTACATTAATATGTTTATATTTATATTTATTTACACACACACACACACACACACACACACACACACACACACGTTAGATCTATAACTTCATTTTTGTTTCAACCACTAATCATTTATGTGGTTCTAATATCATTACGGTTTGAATACGTAGCCCTCTGACGGTAACTATGCAACTTAAGTAAAACGCTGTCTCTTTTAACGCACAAGTGAGAACTTAACATTTCATGTTTCTACTGGAAAAAAAATGTTTTTTTAGCCATGGATATAGACAAGTGTTTTATTACAATACAATGCTTCTCATTAATTCAATATTTGGCTACCACATTTCACTTCTGACATTTACTACTATAAATACTGTACATCGTCTTTTGTCTTATTCACTGTTCACGGTGGGGATACCAAAGAGAGAAAATGGAAAATTACAACACTGCTAAAGAATTGGGAAAGCTCAGAAGAAAGCAAATATTAAATCGGGATCAGTTTTTGCCACTTCCTATATTATGACAATGCAGCTTAGATCTTCAGAGTATGGCCACTATTTCTTCATCTATTTCTTCTATCATATTGATAAACATAATGAAATGCTAAATGCTAACCATTTGCTACATTACTTTAAATAATTTTATCCCTTCGTTTCTTAAATTTAAATTTTGCTTTGCTAAGGTGATATGTACTATTGATGATATTCAAAGTCCCAATAAGCTTATTTTTATTCACTCCCTTAACATTAATCAAGTTTTATTAATTCTATATTGGAAGCACTTGATCAGAAATCCATACTAATCATAATTTGCTTTAATAAACACAAGAGGATTAAAACTGATCTTTTTTAAAAATATAGCTAAGTCTCACAGTGGAAAAATAATTGCTACTATATATAAAGAATTGTAAAAACAAATGTAATTTTATTAGGAGTTTCAAACAGCTCAAGTTTAAATACGACTAATCTATTTTGAATAGTGTATTAAATATGCAATAAGGTATATGATAAACTGCAATATAATTATATATTCACATAATTGTAATATACTTCAACCTTTGTTAAGTAATGGCCAATGATATAGTTTGGCAGTATGAGAATACTACTCAGTTAATAATTACAGGAATAAATTAATAACTTTCATTTAATCTGACCCAAGTAAATAATGTAAAAATATTCCTATTTATGCCTTGATGAATTGGCAGGAATATATATTCATATTCTAAATATAAATGTAGCATAAATGTACAGAAGCTGTTAATTATTGCCTAAATTATTGATAAGATACAGCAAAAGTAAAACGCATTTGTATAAAATCTAATTTTAGAAATCAACATGAACCTATCTTGCCTAATTCTAATCTGTATACTTTTAATGTTTTTATTTAGTGAACATTATTTTAGGATATTTGTTCAAGTTTCAAAAGCTTAAAAGGAATCTGGTAACAACTTTCCTGGCTAACCACTTTGATTAAAAGGCGCAAGCTTTCAAATATATTGCAAAACGGCTTCCACATTATGTGTGAGAAATACTTCCTTAAAATAATATAGTATTCTTATTCTTGAGCCTCACTCTTAAATAATGCCAGTCAAATCTGAGTACTGACATTTCCTTTCTCTCGGTAGCTTATCTTTAAAGTGATATGCAAGCTTAGTCCCGTAGTAGCTCAAGGCAGTAGTCAATTCACTTAAAACTTGTGAACGCTTTCTATTTTTTCCCCTCTGTCTATTTATTTTGATGTGTATATTATTCTTAGCTAACTTCCATCACATTTCATGAGTTGATCTCATACCTTAAAAGATTAGGCATTCCCACCTGGAACTATTCACAATGTATAGCATTGCATAACCTTCTCCGTTCTTCTAGTCTTCTATTCTTATGCATTATTAATAGTAGCATTCTTTCTTATTTAATGTATAACTACAACTTCTACAGGGCTATGCTTGATGGAAGCCTCCTGTCTGTCATGCTTCTTTCATTACAGTCAAAGGAACGGAATGGTTCATTATTTAACACTCTGCTGCCATCTATTTGACAAAAAGAAAACATGTCTGTCAATGCCCTGTTTTGAAAAATACAACCTTCAACCTTGACTTTTCCTGGATCAAATGAAAACAAAGAAATAATAAAGATTTCTACTGGCATTCTGTCTTTAAATATGCCCTCCAGTATGAGTGAGGCAAAGAAGAAATGTTCTTGTGACAGCATTTACATATTCTTGTCATATTTACTGGCATATTGCATCCTTAAAGGTGAATGTTACCCTCACATGAGCGGTGCTCATCTCCGTTTCAAAGCTGAAGAGCCAGCACTGTCCGAAGATGTCTCCATGGTCATGTGGCCGGCATGACTAAATGCTGAAGGCGCATAGAACACTGTTCCCTTCCCACCAAAGGTGGTTCCTATTTTTCTACTTGCATTTTACATGCTTTCGAACGGCTAGGTTGGCAGAAGCTGGGAAAAGTAACGGGAGCTCACTCTGTTACGCGGCACTAGGGATTTGAACATCCAACTTCTTTTGCAATTACCTTTTGAGGCTTTCCTCTTTATGGAGAGTGTCAATGATGGTTTTCTCAACTGTTCAGCAGTCTTTCCCGTGATTGTGATTCCTACTGAACCAGACTGAGAGACCATTTAAAGGCTCAGGAACCCTTTTGCAGGTGTTATGGCTTAATTAGCTGATTAGAGGGGGACACTTTGAGCCTAAAATATTGCACCTTTTCACAATATTCTAATTTTCTGAGATGGTGGATTTGGGGTTTTCATGAGCTGTACGCCGTAATCATCACAATTATGACAAATCGCGGCTTGAACTATCTTGCTTTGCATGTAATGAGTCTTATCCCATATATTAGTTTCACCTTTTAAGTTGTATTACTGAAATTAATGAACTTTTGCACGATATTCTAATTTTTCAAGTTTCACCTGTATATCTAACATGCTAATCCGTCACTGTTATCTCATCCTCAAGTAGTCATCCTTTCCATTCTGTAAATTGAAAACTCCAAGCTTAAGGGCATTTTTCTGGCCCCAAGTTAGTTAATGAACCTTGTATGAAGGAAAACCTTGGCTTATAACTAATAAGAATATTTTTGGAAGATTCTAGTATTAGACACCATGAAGAAATAGTCCATCCCTTGAATATAAAAGTCCCACAACAATAACAAACAGTATTGAGTCTTATATCAATAACAAGCCATTATTGTTTCCAATCTTATATGATATTTCAATTATTATGCAAGATGCTTGGAAATGTTCTTTTATTTTGTGAACTGGTCATAAGTCCTTTTGTTTAGCGCCACTTAACTGTGAATGACGGTTGAACAAAGGGTCCTAAATCAAGGACTACCTGGGAGCATTTCTTTTGATAGATTATTCACTATGCTGCACTAAAATTAGGATTTATAAGTGAAGTCAGTGGTGGGTTTCAAGAATTGTTCAAACCTACTCTGTGGGTGTGGCCTCCTTTGTGGGAGTGGCTTGCCGCCCATGTGACCGGATGGGAGTGGCTTGCCGTCCATGTAACCGGATATGAAGATGCCGACGACACTTGTCAGAACCACCTTAAATTCCCTCACACACAGCACTGGCATGCATAAGAATATGATGTAAACTTGTTTTTCAAAAGGCATCTTTGGTTTGCGTTAAAACAACTTCAACACACGCAATGTTCCGATTGCACCACAAACGCAGTAGTCATCCTTACCTTTCACAGAGGCACTGAGTTTTATAAATAGGAGCATGATAGTGTAGAATAATCATATCCAAGGACCAGTGGTGGGTTTCAAAAAAAGTTTGGAGCCTCTTCTGTAGGTGTGGCCTGCTTTCCGGGTCCACTGGTGGAACCTCTTCTAACCGGTTCGGTAGATTTGACGAACCGGTTCTACCGAATAGGTGCGAACTGGTAGGAACCCACCTCTGAGTGAAGTATATATCCTTTCTCTTTTATCTCGTGGTTTTGCTCATGTTCTACAATAATGTACAACATAATTATCTACTTTAAAAGTTATTTCCCTCTGAATTTGTTATTAAGTACTTTATCCATGTTCCCTGAACTTCGATAAACCCATTCCAAGAATGATTTATCTTTGTTGGTTTCCTACAGGAAACCAGACCAACATCCTATTACTTTATTTTCCTTACTTTTAACAGAGCTCACATAAAATTAGCTGGATGGGGAAAACTTATTTAGTCAGTAGCGTAGAAACAATATTGCATCAAAGAGAAGAAAACATTGGGTAAAAGCTTAGACCAGGGGTAGTCAACCTTTTTATACCTACCGCCCACTTTTGTATCTCTGTTAGTAGTAACATTTTCTAACCGCCCACCAGTTCCGCAGTAATGGTGATTTATAAAGTAGGGAAGTAACTTTATAAAATTTATAAAGCAGAGTTACAGCAAACCCCCCACCGCCCACCGTGAAAGCTGGAACGCCCACTAGTGGGCGGTAGGGACCAGGTTGACTACCACTGGCTTAGACTATCTGACAATGATGTATAGTGTCACTATAAAATCATAACTATATATGAAAGCTGCATGAAGGCACCAAAAACATAAAAGACAAATAACATGATTTAATGCGGGTACAATTGTTAAATCTCACGCAAAATATAAATAAACTCCAAAATTATCTCGCACTGAATTTCAGATTTATTTGAATTGCTATTATCAGGTGGCTGGTTTTTGTATTTGGGGGATTTTGGTACCTTTAGATCAGTCTGGATTCCCGGGCAACTGTCTGGTAAAATATGTGCAGTTTTCTTGGCAACATTTTAAGAAGTGGTTTGTCATTTGCTTCTTTGAGGGCTAAAGAGGGAGGGACTGATCCAATAAACCCGCTGTCTTTATACTTGACAGGATTGGAATTCAGTCTCCTAGTCTCTAGTGGCATTCCTTTAACTACTACACCAGATTGTCTCATAAACTGTGAACCACTTTAGGAATTTGAGTTATAAAATATAATAAGGTACACCCATACTACACCTATCCTCCGCGAGCTGCACTGGCTTCCGATTGGTCTCTGAGCACGATTCAAGGTGCTGGTTATCACCTTTAAAGCCCTACATGGCCTAGGACCTGGATACCTGCGAGACCGTCTTCTGCCACATACCTCCGTTAGGCCAATAAGATTGCACAGGATGGGCCTTCTCCGGGTGCCTTCAGCGGGACAATGCCAGCTGGCGAGGCCTCGGAGTAGGGCCTTCTCTGTTGCCACTCCGGCCCTATGGAATGAGCTGCCCCCAGAGATCCAGGCCCTACCCACTCTCTTGGCCTTCCGTAAAGCTATTAAAACCTGGCTTTTCCGGCAGGCCTGGGGCTGTTGACCTCTTGATTGAGGTCCAGCCCTCCTTTGATTGGGTGTATGTTGTGCTTCTTTTTAACTTTGCTGTGTCTTATTGTTTTAATTCTTTTTAATATTTTTCATTTCTGTAAGCCGCCCGGAGTCCTTCGGGATTGGGTGGCCTAGAAATTCAATAAATGAAATGAATGAAATGAAATAATAACAAACAGGTAGGTGCCACCACATAACAATCGAGATTCAACAATTGTTATAAGAAACAGAAAAAAAAAGGCTGAACAGTAGAGTTTGCAGTACATGGACACAGCAGTAGAGAAGAGAAAGAACTGGAAAAAATCATGAAATATGAAGACTTGCATATGGAAATGGAAGGACAGTGGAAAAAGCAAGCAAAGATAGTAGAGTCATAGGCACCTTCAGTGCAATTGCAAAACATCTGGAGCAGAGGTGGGTTCCTACCAGTTTGCACCTATTTGGTAGAACCGGTTCGTCAAATCTACCGAACCGGTTAGAAGAGGTTCCACCAGTGGACCCGGAAAGCAGGCCACACCTACAGAAGAGGTTCCAAAATTTTTTGAAATCCACCACTGGCAAGGATCTTGTAACTTGACAGCTTTAAGATTGCATGCTTCAATGCCAGAGTTTCTGAATAGTTACTTGGACCAACCTAAGTACTAATTCAATAGCAATAGCAATAGCAATAGCAGTTAGACTTATATACCGCTTCCTAGGGCTTTCAGCCCTCTCTAAGCAGTTTACAGAGTCAGCATATCACCCCCACAATCTGGGTCCTCATTTTACCCACCTCGGAAGGATGGAAGGCTGAGTCAACCCTGAGCTGGTGAGATTTGAACCGCTGAACTGCTGATAGCAGTCAGCTGAAGTGGCCTGCAGTACTGCACTCTACCCACTGCGCCACCTCAGCTCTCAATTCATAATTTCATATCCAGTCACATGGGCGGCAAGCCACTCCCATCCGGTCACATGGGTGGCAAGCCACTCCCACAAAGGAGGCCACACCCACAGAGTAGGTTCCAACAATTTTTGAAACCCACCACTGATCTGGAGCATCATTTGAACACTATGGGCATTGACAAAATCACCATCAGTCAATTGCAAAAGGCAGCTTTACTTGGAACAGCTTACATCCTATGCTGATATCTTTAATACTGTCAAACGACAGCATCTACCTATGCCAGATCCTTAGGAAGGACTTGATAGGTGAATAAAAAATGCCAAATTCAAATATATGACTGACTGCGCGAAAAAACATAATATTGAAAATAACATCAGATCCAAACACTTGTTAGCAAAGGTTTTTACAAGATTAAAAAGTATAACATTGCCTACATTCCAGGAAATCAAAATGCAACAAGGTTGAAAAATATTACTGTTACTGAGTGACAGAAAAATATCAATTATGGATGTACTGTATATATGTAGCAAAATATAGAAACGTACAGAAATGCACAAAAAAGACAGTAAAAGTATATTTTCACCTTCATTCCTTATGCTGTGGCTAAATACAGAAGAGGTAGTGATGTGGGAATTTATCTTGTTTAATTTCATATCACTCCTCAACTCTTTCAAATAATTCAGATCAGTTACATGGGAATAAGAGAAAACAAAGATGAAAGAAAGCACAAACAACATATATAGACTCTGTTTGTTAAAGAGAGTTTTGTAAAAGGTTTTGCACACAGCATCCAGAAATTTGCTTAAATCTTATAACCTGTCAAAAATTTGAAAGCTGATCTATGGTACGGCATTCAAATGCGGTCATAGGTTGAAGGGGCAGTTGGAAATGACACATAGACAAAACCCTCATGCAAACAGAAGTGTCAACTGTATGCTCCGATAAGTCCAGGCCAACATTTACACGCGAAAAGAATGTTGGATTGGATCCAAACCTGTTTGAGTGGAAGGGATTTCAACTTGGCAAGAATATCCCATGACTAATAATGTCCCTCTTTGCGCTGCAATATCCCATCCCAAAAGCCATCGCCTTTTTGAATGTTCTAACAATCAGGAATAGCATTTGGAAGGAATGTATGGCTATGATATATAGATATAGATACAGAAAAAGCTTGATGCACAAACATAACCATTGAACTGGAATTCAACCCATTACCTTTTATTTCTATATTGGATGGAAAAATTAATTTAGAATAGAATAGAATAGAATAGAATAGAATTTTATTATTTGTATGCCACCCTTCTCCGGGAGGACTCAGGGCGGCGAACAATTCAAACGGGGGAAAAGGGGAGCATAAAAGACAAAATACAAATAATAAAAGTAGACAACAGTCACACAACCATACATGTCGAGAGGGGAGGGGAACTCATCACCCCCAGGCCTGCCGGCAAAGCCAGGTTTTGACGGCTTTTCGGAAGGCCTGGAGAGAGGTGAGGGTCCGAATCCCTGCGGGGAGTTCGTTCCAGAGGGCCGGAGCTGCCACAGAGAAGGCCCTCCCCCGGGTAATAGCCAGGTGGCATTGGCTGGTAGATGGCACCCGGAGGAGGCCAACCCTGTGAGATCTAATGGATCTTTAACTCTAATGGGTCTTTAACTCTAATGGGTCTTTAATTAAATTTAAGAATTTAATTCTTCTTGGGTGAATACTAAAGAAAACAATGATTGTACATTGTAACAATGACGTGAAACCAAATTCTTTTGCAGAATATATGAAACAAATCTAGATTTTCCATTAATAATCAACACAAACAAGCAGGAAGCAGTTCCTGAGTCCAGAAAAGGTAAACAATAAGGTAAATAGGATTAGGGCTGATTAATATTTGTGCATGACACTACCCTGGAAGACCAGAACTACAGGTTTGACTGGAAAGTTGCAAAAACATTTATCAAACATAAACGTCTCTGGATAAGTCACCAAAAGTTCAATTAAAGAGTCACTGATTTGATGGCAGCATTATTTAAGCAATAATACTAAAATAATGATAGTAAATCATCACTGTCATCATTAGCATCATCCCTGAACAACAGTAAGAGCATCATTCTTCTCATTCCTTTAACTGATTATGTTTACCTCTGGGCTTAAAACTTTTTACCAAGTTAATTGTTTTATTGTATTGTAACTGACTACAGGGATTATTTATACAATAGAAATTGGAAACAACTGTTAACACTGTGATGATCTAGATAAATTAAACCTTTAAATAGGAGAAAAACATTCAATTCAGCCTGCCAAGCTCATACAAAGTTCTCCGACATTCAATTCTCTGTTGACTTCTGCAAAGAGCGGCGTGTGCACAAGTAGCCTTTTTATAGTCTGGAGAGGAGCCTGATGACCACCAGCCGAGTGCAATTATCTCCTGTAATTGCGTAATTGTCCCTGACGCCTATTAGCTCTTCAATGGCGTGGCATCCAGGAACAACTCACTACTGGCGTCCGGATCACTCTCCCTTGTCTCCTCCCCACTGGTCCAAGGCTCAGGCGCCTCCTGGTGGCCAACCAGCCTCTCTGCGCCCTGCTCGGAGTCGGAACCCTGTCCAGGGTCCTCCACATCCTCCAGAGCCGACTCATAGGGCCCCTCGCTGTCGGAGTCTGGTGGCAGCTCCAACGGCTCCCGCTGGGCCACAACACATGTACATGTACATATGCATATATGTGCATGCGTACACCAACACCCGTTTGGTATACCTTTGTTTACCTAAACCATTATTTAAGGTTTCTTTGTATTTTTACATTCACAGAATTTTGTTCATAGATATATGTTAAAATAAAATTTAAAAATGGGACCTAACAAAATAAGTACCCTATCAACAAAATATACTACACCGTTGCTTACAGATAAATCACATATTTATTTTGTAAGAGATTTATTAATATTACTTACTTTAACATGACTCTGTGCTCCAAGGTTGTAAATTTCAGAAGGTTTAACTTCGTTGATTATTTTCACTAAGCAAGTACTATCTGTCAAATCACCATAATGCAGTTTCATATCTTCAGGTAAAAAAAAAAAAAGAATTAAAATTCATGCCATGTGTTGCATTCATTTCTATTTATACTGTATATACTCGAGTATAAGCCTAGTTTTTCAGCCCACTTTTTGGGCTGAAAAAAGCCGCCTCGGCTTATACTCGAGTCAGTGAAAAATTTGCCCGAAATGGAGGAGAAAAAGGGGCGGGGCCATGCCGCTGGGTGACACTCGTGAATGGCCCAGTGCCCCTGTGAGTTTCCCCTCCCTCTGTGTCAGTTTGCCGCACAGCGCGCACCGCACATCCCCCCTCCTCACGTTCTAATGTAATGCAGGGCTGTCTTACGATTCCCCTTCCTCCCCCTCCTGCCGCTCTGCAACGATGTCCCACCTCCTCCTTGTTATGGCAAGCAGCCACATAGCGATGTCCCACCTCCTCTGGTACAGTGATCCAATGATAGGAATCACTGTGCCGTGTGTCATAGGAGGCAGGACATCGCTCCCGCGGCTGCACGGGACATCATCATCACAGCGGGACATCAGCATCATGAGGTGAGTGAAGTATTTCATTGAATACACCGCTTAGTTTACTGTTTTTCTTTGAAATAAATATTCAAAAACATTATTGGTATCTATTTTTATTTTTGAAATTTACCGGTAGCTGCTGCATTTCCCACCCTAGGCTTATACTCGAGTCAATAACTTTTCCAGTTTTTTGTGGTAAAATTAGGTGCCTCGGCTTATATTCGGGTCGGCCTATACTCGAGTATATACGGTACTTTCCTAATTCCTTGAAAAGTCAGCAGTCTAAAGTCTATTCTATTCTGCAGAGAGGCTTATGCCTTCTCAGGGCAGAGAGCAGATTGCACGGATGGGTCAGCAGGGAGCCCCAGGAAAGGGGTCAAAGAGCCGCAGGACCCAGCTCATTGGTAAGGCTGACGGTGGGCGGCCCTTGGTGGAGACGTAGCTACTGCTCTGGAGTTGAGAGGGGCGGTGGCAGAGGTGCTCCGGAGGGCAGGCAGCAGCCCCGGGACATTCACCTACGCCTGCCCTCCCGGAGCACCACTGCCATCCGCTGCCCTTTCAGCCCCAGAGCAGCAGCTCCATCTCCACCAAGGGCCGCTCGCCCACCCACTGGCTTGGTGGGGCTGGGCGCCGACCTTGGAAGGCAAGCATGCATGGGGGACTGCCGGGAAGGCAGCGTGGAAGGCAGGCAAGTATGGCAGGGTTGCAGGGAAGGGAGTAGGATACTGGGTCCCTTCTGCGTGGCCCCGCCATGCTTGCCTGCTTTCCATGCAGCCTTCCACTTGCCTGCTTTTGCAAGCTGGCCATGGGGACTGCCGGGAAGGCAGGCAAGCATGGCAGAGCTGTGGGGAAGGGAGTAGGTTGCTGGCCCCCTTCCACGTGGCCGGCCGGCTCCAACATGCTTGGCTGCTTTCCACACAGCCTTCCACTTGTGTGCCTCCGTGTGGAAGGCAGGCAAGCATGACAGGGCTGTGGGCCTCAGGGAAGGGAGTAGGGGAGGCAGGCTGGGACGATGGAAAGCAGAGACTGGGTAGGGCAGGGCGAGCGAGCGGCAACCAGGGGACCGGTTCAGGGGTGTGGCCAGCCAGCAGTCCCTACCGGTTATGCAACCCTGGCCCATTGTCCACTATCGGTTCTCATGAACCGGTACAAACTGGTAGGATTTCACCCCTGCTGCTATCCTAAAAAGTTTTCTTACTTTGCTTTTTTAAAGGGATTAATGGTGATATTAAAATTTCATTTTCTGTTCCAGGTGAAATGAACAAAAATTAACAAAATTAATTTATAAACTATTTTTCAAATACTAAAAAAAAATGATTGAGGCTAGACTAAAAAAAAGACATTCACATAATTAGTCTCGGCGATCAATTTCCTGTCTGATGAAATCTTAATCAAACATTAGCAGTAAAAACAAAATCACATATGTCCTCTATGCATTCCATCTCGTCTTTCAACACACACTTACTTCCTTCGATGTGAGCCTGGGGGTTCTTGTAGAGATGTTCAATCCGTCCCGTGTTAAAAGAGCTAGATCTACGAACAATTCCGTGTACCTACAATTTAACAG
This sequence comes from Thamnophis sirtalis, assembly GCF_051295495.1. Classification (NCBI taxonomy): domain Eukaryota; kingdom Metazoa; phylum Chordata; class Lepidosauria; order Squamata; family Natricidae; genus Thamnophis; species Thamnophis sirtalis. The sequence goes on from NW_028261382.1 coordinate 175,253,594, forward strand.
AAGTACAGTTAATATTTTTGATGTAAAGCTTCACAATGTCAGATGTTGTGAGATCAGTTTCGTGATACAGAAGTGTCTGATTCAAATAGAAAAAACAGGGAAGGGCCATAAAAGATCCAGGCGATGCAATGATTCCATGACACAACACTACTGTCCAACATTTTCTCTTGTAAGCTGAGCTCACAAATGGCTGTGCAAAAGCTACTTCATGGAAACAACTGGATGAAAATAATGGCCACCCACTTTCTCCATGTTCTTTATCTTTATCTAACGAGAGCCGAGGTGGCGCAGTGGGTAGAGTGCAGCACTGCAGGCCACTTCAGCTGACTGCTATCAGCAGTTCAGCGGTTCAAATCTCACCGGCTCAAGGTTGACTCAGCCTTCCATCCTTCCAAGGTGGGTAAAATGAGGACCCAGATTGTGGGGGCGATATGCTGACTCTGTAAACCGCTTAGAGAGGGCTGAAAACCCTATGAAGCGGTATATAAGTCGAACTGCTATTGCTATTGCGATCTTGTTTAATAATCAGACACTTCTCTCAAACATCTCTAGCCTATGGAACTTGTATAACATATGTAATTATAAATGTGTACTAAAATTTGTACTTAATCGCTTCATGAGTTCATATTGATATTATTTACGCAGTGTTTTACTTGAACAATAAAAAGAGGGAGCTTTTTTGCTACCTAGATATAACCAATAGCAATGTTTAATTTATATCTAGCTAACGCCGGCCAAACTCAGCACTAAGTGGGATTAAACCTGGATGACAGACCACAAAGAAACTCCAGGTTTGTAAAATGGACTAGAAAGAAAGGGGGAAAAAAAAGGCAGTGGCAAATTATTTCCAGAACATTATTTATAGTGTAAGTACCACCAGTGAAGCAGATATTTTACATCTAGTACCTGGCAGTTTCCTTGATTTTAATTCAGTCACTCTCGTGTTTTGCTTATGTTAAAAAGACATGATTTCTAAGTTACAAAATATAAAAGTAGCTTTACTATTATGAAATATGCTGAATAGTGTTAGAAGTTAACAAAGATGAAACTATTTGTATTGGCCACGATGACAGAAACATTTTAAAGAATAGGGGAATTGTTATATTATGCATATTACGTTGTTATGACAGCTAAATGGAAAGGGATCAAGTTCATTAATGAGGTACCACTTTTCAGCTTTTTATTCTGTGGTAGAGCGTTACGGTGCCAAATTTCTAACATTTCGTAATTGCTGAAGTACCGTTCAATTTATTTTTCCAAGGCCCCCAACTCCCACCTCTGCAAAATCCCTTCTCAAAATAAGTTTAACTTTTTTCCTCCTGCATCGTAACAACGTGAATTTAATGTAGCCTGGCTGTGTGCAGGCTGCTGTTTATCTGAATAAGCAGGAAGTGTGGAAAAACAGCTTATATACCCTGAGGATCGGAGGGATTCCACCGTTGCAGTCTCCATGATAAACAGCACAATGCACTGGCATGATTACAGCTCGTGTTGTGCATTCTTTTCAAAGGTTTTGATTTCTTATCTCGTGCTGAATGGAAAACATAACCAGAGAGTGACAGCAAGGAAGCTCTGTCCGAATTATTTCATGCGTCTGCAGTCAGTCAGCAGAACCACTCACTCACCTCATAGCCCTTTTCCAGCAGGAACTCTGCCAAGTATGAGCCATCCTAATGAGAAGATAGGAAAATGTTAGGAAAATGTTAGGACCGTCTTATCTTTATGTGGAAGCTGTCAGCTTCGGTCCTCTTAAGAACACTATTATTCACAAACGAACTTGTAATTAACAGGGAAAGTTCAATCAGTGACATGTTAATCAATCAAGAATGAGGAACTTAATACTTCTAGTCATGCCTTTGTTTTTCAGCATGCAGAACAATAGGCACTTAATTCATTGAGACCAGCTATTGTTGCTCACTTTTAATTTGTCCTGTTGAGAAATGAAGTGTATTAGGTAAGGAAGATCTTTACGTTTTTACAACAGCTTCGCAATTCACAGTTGTTGGGGGAGCAGTATGGAAAGGGACTTGCGAAGAAGCTTAATGAACTTTTTGCAAGCATCAATTTAGATCAGAAAGAGAGGTGACGGAGTGTGTGTGTCTGTGTGTGTGTAGAAAACCGCATCAGGGTTGTGTTTGATCTCGGGAAGGGGGACTGGGGGGGCGTGTAGCCAGGGTGTGTGTGGCAAGCTCAACATCACTCCTGTCGGGAGCACTTTTGGTGACCCGATCACTCTGCCAGCGAAAACAGGCTCCCGAGCTCCATTTTTGGCTGCCACGACAGCTCCATTTTCACTGGCAGAGGGTTGCAGGAGGCTGTGGCAGCCGAAAACGGAGCTCGGGATCCTGTTTTTCACTGGTTGAAACGCCGCAGGCCAGTCCTTCGCTGTTTCCAGGGCAGCTCCACAGGCCAGATCTAACTACCCCACGGGCCAGATCAGACCCCAGGCCTTGAGTTTGACACCCCTGGTGTAAACCAAAGGTACTTTGAAATATTCAGTTGGGACAATTGGGACCAGAATTTCTGTCACTAAGCAATCCAGGCATTAATTGAAACATACCAAATTGTATTTTTTGTTGGTTAAGCGAATCATATACTGTGGTTGTTAAGCAAATCCAGCGTTCCCTCACTGACTTTGCTTGTCAGTGGGAAGGTCGCAAATAGTAATCTCACGACCCCGGGACATTGCAACCATCATAAATTTATGTTGGTTACCTACTGAGAAGATCTGGTCCTGGGCAAAAATGGTTGTCATAGCTACTAAAAAGCCGAATGAAATTTTTACCCAGTACGCCAATTTGTAGCACCCATTAAGAAACATTTTAATAGAAAGTGCCAGCTAGAAACTGACAGTCCTTAAGATCTAATTGGTTCAATCTTAATTGCTCTAGCTCAAGAAAGACTCGAAAAACAGTTATCCGTTTGGCTCAAATAAATACCGCATCAAACAATTATGCCAAGAAGTTGAAGCTTAGACGCAATTACAAGAAAACTAACACTCATCAAGAAGACCCAAGCCATAGCTACGTTTGTCCAGAGCTAGAAAAGTCAACAAAAGATTCTAATTTAAACTTATTTTGAAAGATCAGATCTGGCATGCTGAAAAAAATGTAAGTTTCTACGATACCCCCATTTTAACTTCAGTTTAGGAGGGGTTTTAGGCCACCAATGTCAATAAAACATATTATTCAGTCACTGAAATCTAATAAAGCCACCAAAGATTTCCTACTTCAAGTACTTTTCAGGACATACATTGGACTAGTGGGCTCCATTGCTGGAAGGACTGTTTACGTATATAGCCAACATCCAGCAAGAGGGAAACTCTCTATCATAATTGCCATATAAAAAAAAGAGACAAGGAAAACCCTAAAAATTACAAACCTATAAGCCTTATTGATAAAATAGTTAAGATCAGTAGTGAAATTCATTTTATTTTTACTACCAGCTCGTGGGCGTGGCTTGGTGGGCATGGCAGGGGAAGGAAACTGCAAAATCTCCATTCCCTCCCCACTCCAGGGGAAGGATACTGCAAAATCCCCATTCCCTCCCCACTCCAGGGGAAGGATACTGCAAAATCTCCATTCCCTCCCTACTCCAGGGGAAGGAAACTGCAAAATCTCCATTCCCTCCCCACTCCAGGGGAAGGATATTGCAAAATCTCCATTCCCTCCCCACTCCAGGGGAAGGAAACTGCAAAATCTCCATTCCCTCCCCACTCCAGGGGAAGGATATTGCAAAATCGCCATTTCCACCCCACTCTGGGGCCAGCCAGAGGTGGCATTTGCCGGTTCTCCGAACTACTCAAAATTTCCGCTACTGGTTCTCCAGATCCTGTTAGAACCTGCTGAATTTCACCCCTGGTTAAGATACATGCAAAACATCTCTCGAGAAAAATAGAAGATTGGGTGATTAAGAACACTGCAATTGAAGAAAATGTATATAATTCAGGGCTGAATGGAGGAGTCCTGAGTAACCATCATCACTTCTAGTGAATGTGGGGTTTTCTCCCTTTTCTCATATAGTAACTTGCCCTGCTATTGTTGATGTGGATGTGTGGTTTCCTCCTTAATACTTCCTTGGAATATTTTTTTTTCTTCTTGTTTGTCTGGGATTAATCCTTGTTTATCTGAGTATTGACTACTGGAGAGAATGTGTTCTGGTCTCTTTTCTTCTTAGTCTTTTATTGTTTCTTTTGAATGGTATATAACTATACTTTATCTCTATGTGTCCATTGATGGACTGATACAACTGAATGTTAAGCTCACTAGTAGTTTAAGATTTAATTTGGCTTAGGATGCACAGTTTTCCAACTGAAACTATGCTTACCTCTGTCCATGTATTATGAGATTAAGGAATTTTCATCAGGTCTTCTGACTATGAGTTGATGTTGATGGGCTACACTCTGCTAGTATCAATTGCTCCAATTAAACCATACAGGAAACATTACCAGATGAACTGATTCTACTTTATTAACAGAATCTTGCAAGTATGAAAATATAAACTTTTAACTGCTTGATCCCAATTTCCAATTTATTGGCATTTGTATGCCGCCCACTCCCAGTGGGACTCTGGGCGGCTTACAGGCAAAAACAACATATATTAAAAAATTAAGATAATACAAATATTAAAATTACAACAACATGCATACAGTTGGAGTGGGGCTGGATACTAATCAACAGCCCCAGGCCTGCCGGAACAGCCAGGTCTTCGTGGCTTTATGGAAGGCCGGAAGAGTGGTAAGGGTCGGGATCTCTACGGGGAGATCGTTCCATAGGGCCAGAGCAGCAACAGAGAAGGCCCTTCCCCGGGGACCCGCCAACCGACATTGACTGGCCGACGGCACCTGGAGGAGGCCCAATCTGTGCGATCTTATTGGTCGTTGGGAGGTAAATGGCAGGAGGCGGACTCTCAGGTAGACCTTATCCCTTATGGTGGGTCCTTCCTAAATATCATTCTCTGACCATGGCAAGGCAAGAGCCCTGTCTGTTTCCTAACAGTAATTCTTTCCCCAAGGTCATTCACACATTCCGTTACAGCTAATCTTCTGTCTATCTTATCTAGCGGTGGTTACAGTTCTTATACTATACGTTGTAGATGACTCCTGTTTTTCCCCTAATTGGGCGACTACGTCTTTCGGTTTATGAAAATGTTTTGAGGGCTTTAGTTGGTTTGTGCACTATGGTGATACTATGTGGTTGTAATAGTCTATTGGTGGTTTCTAAAATATTTTTGATATATGGTACCTTTCCATAACTAGTGTTGTGCGGTGGTGAGTTGAGTGGTCAAGAATGTTTTGATAAAATTGCGTGGATATCCACTTTTTTGGGGAGGGTGGGGAGATGTTGTATAGGCTACCCTATGTTGTATAGGCTACCCTTTTTTGGGAGGGTGGGGAGATGTTGTATAGGCTACCCATTTCATTTTTCTGATGTTGCGGGCTGTTGCAGTGTGTTTATACTTCTTGCAATAATGTTCTGACTCAGCTCTTCTTGTGGAACATTGATTAGTGTGGCTAGTTATTTTTCAATAGAAGAACATATTAGTAGAAGATCAGGCTAGATTTAGATCTGGCTTCCATAAAAGGGAACTGTTTCGTTCTACACCACTTATTACTAAATATACAACAGATGGTAAAAACCTGTTCACATCTTTCATAGATCTTAGTGGGGTACGTGATTCTATAAACAGAGAGGTTTTTATTGAAAACGCTGGCCAAGCTAATATGGAACCCAGACTTCATTAGCAGAAGAAGCTGTGTTTAGAAAATCAATGCAGGAGATGGCCAACCATCTCTGGACTTGGGGGGAAATTAGATGTTGTAAGCTCACATGGGGGATCTTCAAGGAAAATCACTATCATATGCTAAACGGTGAGATCTTGACGTGGCTCCATTATTGCTGTTAACATCTATTCTCTCTTATACTTGTGGCTTTTTTTATAATGAGGGTTTTTTATATGTTTACTGTTTTATAATTTTGTACATTGCCCAGAGTAATTTTTCATAAAATGGGCAGCCTAATAAATTTGATCAATCAATCAATCAATCAATTGGGCAATCAAAAATAGCAATAGCAGTTAGACTTATATACCGCTTCATAGTGCTTTCAGCCCTCTCTAAGCGGTTTACAGAGTCAGCATATTGCCCCCAACAACAATCCGGGTCCTCATTTCACCCACCTCGGAAGGATGGAAGGCTGAGTCAACCTTGAGCCGGTGAGATTTGAATGCCGAACTGCAGATAGCAGTCAGCTGAAGTGGCCTGCAGTACTGCACTCTAACCACTGCGCCACCTCGGCTCCTAAACATTCCTAAAGAAGGAGATGGCAGCCTGGTCCTGCAGTGCTGCCAAATACTTTCATCAATGTGTCCCAAAAAGTAATTAGAAAATGAGCTCTATTTGAAAACTTTATTTTACTTTTGGGAACACACATGGCAGCATTTATGTGTTTCTAAGCTGTCTTAAAATTGGCAATAAAGAGATGCTGGTGGTGGATAGCTTCTGTTTTTTAAGACTATCAATAATAAACTACAAGTCAAGTAATACATTGCCAACTACTTCTTGGTAGAATAACAATGGTGGTCTTGGAAAAATTACTATGTTTATATCTACAAAAATCTAAATCGTACAGGTCACCCCTTTCCCAGTAGCCCTCTACTGAAGCAAAACTTGGATTTTGAAAAAGCAGGACAGAAACAGTATTAATGGCATTGAACTTTGGTATTGGAGGCTGTCTTCTGTGAATACCATGATTAGCCAAGGAAACAAACACATTGGTCATAGAAAACACTCAACATTTACCCTGTATGCCAGAATTGCTTCTTTAAATTTACAACAAAATCTTCAAGTTAGAGCCGAGGTGGCGCAGTGGTTAGGGTGCAGTACTGCAGCCACTTCAGCTGACTTCTAGTTCTGCAGCTCGGCGGTTCAAATCTCACCGGCTCAAGGTTGACTCAGCCTTCCATCCTTCCGAGGTGGGTGAAATGAGGACCCAGACTGCGGGGGCGATATGCTGACTCTGTAAACCGCTTAGAGAGGGCTGAAAGCCCTATGAAGCGGTATACAAGTCTAACTGCTATTGCTATTGCTAAGTTAAAACTTTCACAAATGTAATTGATTCATAGTTCGTATACCTTCAGACTAATTTAATGTCAAAAAAAAAACATTTTTGCGGTATCATTTTATATAAAACAGCAAGTAAGTTGGACCCAATATTTATTATTTATTTATTTATTTATTTATTTATTTATTTATTTATTTATTTATTTACTTACTTACTTACTTACTTACTCACTCACTCACTCATTCACTCACTCACTGTGTTGCCTGTCAACAATTCACAGGAGGCTTACATCCTAACAATAAAGTCTCTCTCTCTCTCTCTCTCTCTCTCTCTCTCTCTCTCTCTCTCACACACACACACACACACACACACACACACACACACTCACACACACACACACACACACCCAAAACACAAATTTTATTCATCATGTGTTCTCTCTTTCTCTCTCTTCCCTGTTTGGACAAGTCTCTTCAGTTTTCTTGGAAAGATTTTGGAAGTGATTTGCCATTGCCCGCTTCCTAGGGTTGAGAGAGAGAAACCAGTTGGCTTTATTTCCCACAAAGTTTCATTTCTCTGATGGCTTGGTAAAAGTGAATAGTTCCATTACTCTTCTGCAATGTGACACTGAAGACTTTTCCAGAGTTAAATACTCGCTATCTATACTGAGAAGCTTAGCTTCCAAGTACTTTATCTCTAATATCTCAATGAGGAAGTTCTTAGTCTATTGCCTTGGCCAAGACGTAATAGAGAGATAAATTATATTTGAATCAAATAGTCCCATATGTTAACAGGGATACATACCATATTGAGTTTTAAAAGTGATAATCAGCCATTTGAACTGAACCTGCAAATCAGCTGACAACTAGTGGCATTCCCACAGTAACATTATGCTGTGTTGACCAGTCAGAATACAAGATATATTCTCTGTATATTTTAAATTGTCTTCAAGCATCCTCGTATGAAATTAAAATTGCAGAGACAAAAATTGCACAGACAGAACAGGTACTTTTGTTTATATAATTCTTCTGATGTACTGGAGTATTTAATAAAGTGTGTTACCAAGAATTCCAAGTTTATATGGAAAATGAGGTTTCAGCTATGCGATGCCCACATGTGTCCTTTTTCGTACTGTTCAGAACAGACAAACCTGGAGAGTTATCCTGAGGTCCATACAATCCAGGGTTTGTTTAAGTGTGTTTTGATGAATAAGTCAAAATGGCTGGGTTCACAGAATACATTTGGCAAGAAACAAAGCTTATTGTAGCTTTGCATGCTCAGACAACACACAAAATGGCAGAACAAGAATATTTTAGAAAGCTATACACCAAAATATTTAGCAGGAGATTGGAGACAGCTATAAACAGAGTAACAGCCAAGGATTCAAGTTCTTAACTTCCTGCCAACCAGATGGTGAATTTAAAATTACATTCATGACTAATGTTAACACTGGACCAGTTTAGGATATTAATGGAAAACCTCAGACAGAAACTAGGACCACAATCATTTATAAGCCAACCTCTTTGCAATCTTCTGGATGTGAATAATAAAACCTCAGAAGCTTGTGAGCTAGCCAAAAGGTAACAAGACTTGTCACATATGCTGACATGGTTAAGTATAAATCCTATAATATCCGATGACAAAACCAAACTACACTTTTTCCATTCAGTTACACCAATTTATTTCTCCACCTGGAAAGCAGTTTGAAGTAGACACCTGGGAAGTAGCCACAAAGTTAGCCAGGTAGTCTGGTCTATGTCTATCTTGGAAGCTACTGGAATCATTCTCACACTTCAAATCATACTGTTCACTTAAATATTGCTTTTTTTCAAGTACTTTTAAACAGCTGAATCCATTTTAGGAATTATTTACCCTTTTACTTGTATATGGCATACAGGTAATCCTCAGAGATACTGAGCCGAGGTGGCACAGTGGTTAAATGCAGCACTGCAAGCTACTTCAGCTGACTGCAGTTCTGTAGTTCGGCTGTTCAAATCTCACTGGCTCAGGGTTGACTCAGCCTTCCATCCTTCCGAGGTGGGTGAAATGAGGACCCAGACTGTGGGGGCGATATGCTGACTCTGTAAACCACTTAGAGAGGGCTGAAAGCCCTATGAAGCGGTATATAAGTCTAACTGCTATTGCTATTGCTACTTACCTTCTCTACCGGTTTGCAAATGTGAGCGCATGTGCCACGTCTGCGCATGCGCACCGCCTTCTCACACATTATGTCGGGGCGGGTGGGCGGAGCCTCCTGCAGCCGCCACTACAGATTCGCCTGAACCGGAGAGAACCAGCTGAATGCCACCTCTGCTCAGAGACCACAATTGGGACCAACAACTAAGTCATTAAGTAAAGCACTTGGTATGTGACACCGCAAACATGCTTGTGATCTTATTTCAGCTTTACAAACCTGCAAAGATTGTAAATGGAAGGATTGACTGTTAAGTTTTTTTTAAAAAAAATCAGGGAGCGAGCATCTCAAGATAGTTAGAAAGCCAAAATAATAGAAGAGCATAGCTAAAGATCCTTTTCAGATGGATTCTACTACTATCATTACACCCAAAATACTGTGAATTCTAATGAATCTATTGGGGGTATTTAAGTAGGTAAAAGTATTAAAATGCATACTGTTGAATCCATATTTTTCAAATATGATAAATAAGATAACATATAGCCTATTGGGTTCTTTCAGGTATTCCTATAGCAGTGGTGGGTTGCAGGCGGTACGCCCCGGGTACCGTTCCGGTACGGTGCTCTGGAGGTCCCACATGCCCGCTCGAGCTCCTTACCTGTTTTTTAAGCCTTTGGCGCTTCTGTGCATGGCCCGTATGGCGCCTGCGCGATGATCCATGGAGCAGCTAGAGCGTCACAGAGGCTTGCAGAGGCATCGCAGGCAGGTATGGTGCATGCACACATGTGTGTGCATGTCGCACGCGTCCATTTGGAACCCACCGCTGTTCTATATTTATTTCTTTATTTATTAAATATATTTATATGCCGCCCAATCCCGAAGGACTCCGTATAGGAACGCTAAAGTAGCTGCATCCTCTTGCAAGTTGGCCAATGGTTTCTTTCACTCGCCCCCATACAGTCTCCACATGCATGTACATGCACAATTGTTTGGTTGGCATTTCCAGAATGAAAACCTCTATTACTGTTCCCTAAGTCCGCTCTAGATAGTAAAAAGCATCTGAATAACTGGCTTGGGGGAATACAGGAAAGTATATAGAGAGCAAAAGAAGGAAGAAACATTGTAGGAAATTATAAGACTGCATGATATGTGTGAATGTGGTTTATGCAGTGTACAACCAGGGGGAAACTTCTTGTACCGTGTGAGATTGATGCTTCCTCAAAAGGAAGTCCTTTCCTCCTGCAACGCATCCTATTCCTTCAAAGAAGTTTATTCAAGGAGACACAGTAGAAAAGAATCTATGGAGATTCTCAGTCACCCAGAGGTGCTTTTTCAAAAGGCAACTGAACTTTATTTTAAAACAAAGCCCAGTAGCCTTTTTGGGGGGGAGGGGGGGGAAGCACCTTTGGGACAGTGGAAAGTAAGCAGCATTCTCCAAATTGTGGATCGCGCCCAATTTAAATGTGCTGAACATCAGCTCATCTGCAGACGATCTGGAACTGCAGCTGGTATAGAATGTTGCAATCTCAATCATGGGGCATGATTCAGAATCAGTGCGCTTAAAAAATGGAGCCCAGTGACATTTAAAAGGTGAGATTCTACTCTTGTTGCATGCTGCTTGAAATGTAAACACAACCTCATTTTCCTTTTTGCTAAAAGAAAGCAAAAAATGTGATGAAACTCTTAAAATTTCATACTACTAGGACATTTGAGACAGATGAATATCAAGGTTCTATAAACCCTTTTTAATATTTCAGTACTTTTTAATACTCTAGTACCGTAGAGTAGTAGCCTACACCATATATTACATCATTATGCAAATCCAGCAAAAGCTAACTTTTTGACTCATATCCTACTTCCCTGTCAACAGCACAGAAACGCCCTCCCCCCCAAGGCTTTCATTTACCATATCTTAAAACACAGGCTCTTTAACCTATTGCCAAAAGTATTCGCTCTCCTGCCTTTACTCGCATATGAACTTACTGCAAGTGGCAGCATCCCATTCCTAATCCATAGGGTTCAATATGACGTCGGTCCACCCTTTGCAGCTATAACAGCTTCAACTCTTCTGGGAAGGCTGTCCACAAGGTTCAGGAGTGTGTTTTTAGCAATAGCAATAGCAGTTAGACTTATATACCGCTTCATAGGGCTTTCAGCCCTCTCTAAGCGGTTTACAGAGTCAGCATATCGCCCCCAACAACAATCCGGGTCCTCATTTTACCCACCTCGGAAGGATGGAAGGCTGAGTCAACCTTGAGCCGGTGAGATTTGAACCGCCGAACTGCAGAACTGCAGTCAGCTGAAGTAGCCTGCAGTGCTGCATTTAACCATCGCGCCACCTCGGTGTTGATGGGAATCTTTGACCATTCTTCCAGAAGCGCATTTGTGAGGTCACACACTGATGTTGGACGGGTTTACGTGGCCTACCACTTCGTGGCTGAGTTGCTGTCGTTCCCAAACACTTCCACGTTCCTATAACACAGCTGACAGTTGACTGTGGGATATTTAGGAGCGAGGAAATTTCACGACTGGATTTGTTGCACAGGTGGCATCCTATCACAGTTCCACGCTGGACTTCACTGAGCTCCTGAGAGCGACCCATCCTTTCACCAATGTTTATAAAAACAGTCTGCATGCCTAGGTACTTGATTTTATACACCTGTGGCCATGGAAGTGATTGGAACACCTGATTCTGATTGTTTGGATGGGTGAGCGAATACTTTTGGCAATATAGTGTAGGATGCCACCTGTGCAACAAACCCAGATATTGGTCCTGATATTTCTGATTTTAAAAATGGGTAGTTTTTAACATAAATCTTTATTCAGACAATAGCACAGACAATAAGAAAACAGATCTCGGGCTTTATTTACAAAACAGAAAAGGTGTAAATCTTTTCAGACAACTTTTATTAAAAGACAAAGTATGAAGTGCTCCATATCTTCATGCTTTTTAAAATATCTGTTAGTGCTACTACATTCACTACCATAGATTAACACAACTCTTTGCTTACGATGTTAATTGGACAGAGGAAAGCAATGTGAGTTTTAAATATATTTAGAAAATTAGGCAAGGAGAATGTAATATCTCCTTTCCATGTTAGGATGCAATCCAATATTGTGTACATGAATGCTAATTCAATAAGGCTTTCAGTTCCTCTTATACTCCTTCAAAAATCTACTCACAATAAATTTTGTGGAACCAAGTGGAGGTACAATGGAAGTAGAAAGTCATTCTCCTGATTCCACCTTCCAGGATATAAGGGAACTAGTGGGTCTATCTATTTAAAAAGATTATACTTTTTAACTACTTAATTAATGATTAACTTTAAGGTTTAATTAACTATTTAAAAAATGGCTACCTATACATTTAGGTTTAAAAGAAAGAACAAGTTAAGGAATAATAAGAGGCAAGTCTTTCTCATCATTTCATTATTTCTAACAGAGAAGTTACACTCAAAACAATGATATATACAGTAGATACATACAATATTTTATTTCAAAGCTGTAAATAGTCAGTCCATTTTATGTGAAACATGATAGCATTCCTCCACTATAACAATATCAGATGCCAGTTTGGCTTAGTGGTTAAGTTTGTTGTTATGGGGAAAATAGGAGGAGGAAAGTACTTTGAATATATTCACCCCATTGAGTTATTTGTAAAAATAGAAAAGACGGGATGCAAAATAATCAATAAACCAGATACTACTCCAACCTTAAGTATTTGCCACCCTCACATCTATCAAGAGACAACTTTTAAGAAACAGGATCAAGTGTAAAGTCAACTTCAGACTAATTTGAAGGGATTACTATATGACCATTTCTTGAACCAATGCTTCCCAAACTTGAGTAAGTCACCTCAGATTGGGTAAAAGTGGTTTTTCTTTGGGTAACAACACACAAACCCATTACCCAATCGTAACAGGAGCCAGTTTGGACTAGTGGTGAAGGCATTAGGCTAGAAAACAGGAGACTATGAGTTCCAATTCCGCCTTAGACACGAAAGCCAGCTGGATGGCTGGACTTGTACAAAAGTCAAAGCATTTTGGATAAAAATATGGTGGATTATTCAAAATATTCTTAAAAAGAGGATAAAGTTTACTCCTCAGTTATTCGTTAGGTATAATCACAGATTGTACAGTTATAGAGAGTAATTTGATTCTGAACTTAACAACGGCAGCAAGACTGTTGGTGGCGCAGTGCTGGAAGAAGGAAGAATTGCCTACTATTCAAGAATGGACGTTAAAAGTAGCAAACTTAGTAGAGATGGCTAAAATATCAGCATATCTTAAGGATCATTCAGATGAGAAATACAAGCTGGAATGGAGAAGATGGATTGATTATATTCAAAATAAAAATGGGACTAAGAAATTTCAGTTAGCTTATGAATGAATGAACAAGGAATGTTAAAATTTATCTAAAGTTAGCTTTACAAAAGGGGAGTTAAAGTATAAGCGAAGGGATGATGCTAAAGTTAGTTTATTTTAGTGTATGATTGTTAAATGTTTATACCCTTTATTTGCTCTGGGAGATTGGGGGTGGATGGCGGGGAGGGGATGTGGGATTGGGGGGGAGGGAGGGACGGAGAAATGTAAACAATTGTAAAACTTATTAAAACTTTTTAATAAAAAAAAAGAAAGCCAGCTGGAGGGTTTGGGTTTGTTGTTGTTGGGAAAATAGGAGGAGGAAAAAGTGTTGTACAGGTGGTCCTCAATTTAAAATACTTCATTTAGTGACGGTTCAAAGTTACAATAGCATTAAAAATGTGACTTATGAATGTTTTTCACAGTTACGACAGCATCCTCATGGTCGTGTGATCAAAATTCAGATGTTTGGCAACTGGTTCATATTTATGACCATTGCTGCGTCACAAGGTCATATGATCACCTTTTGAGACCTTTTGACAAGCAAAGTCAGTCTGGACACCAGATTTAATTAACAACTGGGTTACTGACTACATTAGTCAGAACTAATTATCTGACTTAACAACAGATATTTTAGGCTCAATGGTGGCCATAAATCAAGGACTACCTGTACCCATATTAGCTGAAAAGTACTTTCTGAGGAATGGTATTGGGTAATGAAGGAAAAGGTTTGGGAAGCATTGACGTAAACCTTTACCGTAATTTGCAACCTGCTAGGTGAGAGTTACCAGTAATTTACAACTTTCATATCTAAGAGAAAGATCTATATGAGGGTGACTTAGTGGAGAAAAATGTGAGAGCCTCTTTCAAAAATATGATGCAATGCATTAGAAACTTAAGGAAGTGACATTTCTCATGAAAACATATATACTTGCTATCTAATATAAGATAAATATAATAGGATTTTCAAAAGTAGAAAAATACATTAATTGAACTTAGATCCTAGATCCCAGGCTAAATGTACTTCAAAATTGTTATCTATTTATGTAACAGCTATACAGAAAATATATTCAGCAACTCAACATTAGTTTTAAAGAGTACACATTATCTGTGGCACGACATAACCGCGAACGTCAAAAGCGTGCCGACAAAACCGCAGCGCTAAAACCGCGATGTCAAAAGCGCGCCAACAACAGCGCGCTGACAGAAGCGCGATTTAAGTTAAGGTAAGGTTTAGGGTTAGGTTTAGGGTTATTTTTAGGGTTATGTTACAGGATGCTTCTGTCGGCGCGCTGTTGTCAGCGCGCTTCAGCGCTCATTCGTCTCCGCGGTTTTGACGGCGCGGTTTTGTCACCGCGCTTTAGTCACACGCGCTTTTGTCATACGCGCATTTGTGGTGGAACCCACATTATCTACATTTATATGATACAAATATATATGTTCTTAAAAACTGGTTCTCTCTACAACATGTAACATAAAATAAAAACGATTATTTTATGAATACATTAACCTTGTTCCACGTGCATGAAAGTTTAATGCTTATTTCCCTTCTTGCAGTCCCTGAAAATTAGAACCTAAGACTGCTGTCTCTAATAAACCAGACTTTAAAAAAAAGAAAAAGAAAATCTAAATTGTGACAAAATGGATTTTTCATTCCAATAATAAACAACACTTCCAAAAAAGTTGCAGGACGACATGAAGTATTTATACAATAATTTCGGTGTACACAGAATGCAGTTTAGAAGTGAGAAATCAAAGAAAGGGAGCCTCAAAACACTCACAATAATTCAACAACGTATCTATTATACAATGCCTGGTAGAAATCTGTCTAGAGTGGCTTAATTACAGGAAGTCAGGCATGAAAGCTCTGGTTTCCGGTTTATGCAGTAATGGTACAAATGTGGAAAAAAAAGCAGCAATTATAGAAGCATATTTAAAAGAAACTTCTATCATGTTCCTAAAGCAGGCAAGTAGCTTTTGATTGATTTGATTTTAATTATTGTTCTCTAAGTAAAAGCCTCATGAGTGTTGTTTTGCTAAAAGCCACTGCAGCTTTTTCACGATCACATGATTATTATTTTTTAAAATTTCCTTTGAACCACTTCTAAACTCATCCTTTCTAAAACTTTTCTCTCCTACAAAAACAAATAATATGTAGAGAGGGGGGGAGAAGAAGGTAAGGGGGCATATATGTGTGTAAGATAAAGGTAAAGATTCCCCTCGCACATATATGATAGTCATCCCCGACTCTAGGGGGCAGCGCTCATCTCCGTTTCAAAGCCAGCCAGCGCTGTCCTAAGACATCTCCATGGTTATGTGGTTGGCATGACTAAACGCCGAAGGCACACGGAACGCTGTTGCTTTCCCACCAAAGCTGGTCCCTATTTTTCTACTTGCATTTTTACATGCTTTCGAACTGCTAGTTTGGCAGAAGCTGGGACAAGGAACGGGAGCTCACTCCGTTACGCGGCACTACAGATTTGAACTGCCGAACTGCCGACCTTCTGATCGACAAGCTCAGCATTTTAGCCAAAGCTGATAGAACATATTCCTTCGAAGCAATTATTGCCTTTGTCTGGGAAACAAGTGAATCTTCATTTCTCATAACTTGAGAGAAGTTCCTTGAAGATGGGATCCAACAGGAATCCGAAAGCTCAAAAGACAAAACCTCTGATCCTGGTGACTGATCCAGATTGGATCCTGCAACACTAGCCTAGATATGTATATGCCAGGCCTGCAATTATATTCCTTTTAGAATTTTAGCCTGCCACACTTTCTCTTATTTCATTATGCTGTTTCATTAGTATAGTCGATGGGAGGGGGGAATAGACAGGAGTAGGATTGTGGAATGTGTTGTTTTCATTCTTTACTAGAAGCCAAGGTCATCTTTTGTCTCCGCCCTTTTACACCTGACCAGAAGCAGCTGGGTGGAGAAGCCAGCGTGGAAGAAGAAGATTGGACCATGTGACGGATTTTGGGTGTGGGGACAAGATCATGAACTTTTAACTGGGTGGGATTCTGATGTCATTTCCAGAATTGGGATTAACACATGTGTGCTAAGATGTCTGCTTTATTAAATTGGAACTTTAAGGATCGTTTTGCCT
This sequence comes from Thamnophis sirtalis, assembly GCF_051295495.1. NCBI lineage: Eukaryota > Metazoa > Chordata > Lepidosauria > Squamata > Natricidae > Thamnophis > Thamnophis sirtalis. Next base: position 175,270,254 of record NW_028261382.1, read on the forward strand.
TGGACTCTGATTTAATTCTACATGATACTTGGAACGCTGACAGTATATTTGTTTTCATTCATGAGTCTTTATATCTGTTCCTTCTGAGAAAGAACAGTGCTAACCAAACAAAGAAAATCTCTCTCTGTGAATCAACTTAATTATCACTGAAAGTTAAACACTAGTTTATAAATTGCCCATTTCCAATGTAACCATTACAGTCTTCTGGAAGTAGAATAGTATTATTATGATCTTCTTTAAAGACAATATGTGCTATCTTCCTTCGTATATTATGTTTATTTGTTACAACACCTGGGATGTTAACAAAGACCTTAAAGAACTCCCTGGCTAAAAGTTACAAGCCAAATTAAATAAGGCTACAGAATACAAATAGTGGAATATCAGTTTCCAAACAACTTGGCAGCATTCTTGAGTGTTATAAACTGAAATCTAATGTGCTTCCCCAAAAATAAGACAGGGTCTTGTTTTCTTTTGACCCCCGAAATAAGCGCTTGGCCTTATTTTCAGGGAGATCTTATTATTTTTGAAATGCAGGAGACTGTGAGCATGGTCACCTCATGGCTCCTGCTGTGTTGCAATATTTTCAGGGAGGGCTTATTTTCGGGGGAGGGATTATTTTAGCACATGCACTCAAAAGCCCGATTGGGCTAATTATCCGGAGAGGGCTTATTTTGGGGGAAACAGGGTATCTATTTTAACTATACAAATGAATGGCAAAATATCTCCTTATTCTGCATTAGAGATGAGATCTAGACTAACTCAAATGCAAAAATATATATTGGCAAAATCCCATTCATAGCAACACTCTTTTAAACTAGTTTCCCGTATGTAATTGATTATAAAACATAATATCCTAATGCATGTTAATAAGATTATTTAGTGCTTGAGCAGTATTTCTGAAGTACAGTAATGTAGTCTGTTTAATCCAAGGAAGCAAATATTATGGCTTAACCACTTAAAATCTCCAGCCCCGATATAAAATATTTATTACTTTACCATTCATATACATGAAATACAGCTTTCTCTGTTTTGTTAAGGGAAAAAATTCCAAGTTACAAATTGGAAAAAAAAACAACATTTGAATTTCTAAAGAAATGTATTGATCTGCTGACTTGAAAGACATGATGAGCCAACCATATTATTACCGGGTACACTGTATATACTTCTAAATTTGGGACATGACCCAACCAAATCAATAATATCAAATACATGAAGCACTCAGAAGGAAAGTGGAAACCACTGAATTGAATTTGAATTGAATTTGTGTTTATTTGTATGCCGCCCTTTTCCCTGGGGGGACTCAGGGCGGCTCACAATCAAAAGGAAGAGGGAAAACAGACTTTTACAAATAGACAATACATAATTAAAATGCAACATTCATACCATTCAGGTGGGTCACAATCTTTAGCCCCAGGCCTGACGGGATAGCCAGATTCTAAGGGCTGTGCGGAAGGTCTGGAGGGTGGTGAGGGTACGAAGCTCCACGGGGAGATCGTTCCACTGGGTCGGGGCTACCACCGAGAAGGCTCTCCTCCGCGTGGTGGCCAGTCGGCATTGGCCAGCGGATGGAACTCGGAGGAGGCCTAAACGATGAGATCTAATGGGTCGTATGGAGGTGATCGGCAGTAGGCGGTCTCTCAAGTACCCAGATCCACTACCATGAAGGGCTTTAAAGGTGGCAAGTAGCACCTTGAAGGGTATCCGGAGATCGACAGGTAGCCAGCGCAGCTCGCGGAGGATAGGTGTTACGTGGGTGAAGCAAGGTACACCCACAATCGCTCACGCGGCTGCATTCTGGACTAGCTGAAGTCGCCGAATACTCCTCAAGGGCAGCTCCATGTAGAGCACATTGCAGTATTCCAGCCTAGAGGTCACAAGGGCACGAGTGACTGTTGTGAGAGCCTCCCGGTTCAGGTAGGGGCGCAACTGGTGCACCAGGCGAACCTGGGCAAATGCCCCCCTGGTCACAGCTGACAAATGGTGTTTGAAAGTCAGCTGTGGGTCCAGGAGGACTCCCAAGTTGCGGACCCTGATGGATGAGAAGACTATTAGGAGACTATATGAGTAGCACAAAGAACATTCACAACCAGAATGGCGTTATGTGATCTCACCGCTTAGCAATAACAATCTCCAACCTTGGCAACATTATGACTTGTGGACTTCAACTCCCAGAATACCTCAGCCAGTAGGAATTCTGGAGTTGAAGCCCACAAGTCATAAAGTTGCCACGGTTGGAGACCCCTGAGGCCTACGTTAGGCACATTTAATATTGATAACTCTACTATTTCCAAATTTGCCTATATTACAAAAGAAAACATGAATAATTTTAAGTAGCATTATTACTAAAGTAATATAGGAAAGCAGAATTCATTCAAATCCGTTGGCAATTCTCTGTGAACAATTATTGCCATTCTATTGTTAGACCCAGTTTTCTTCAACTCAGCTTAAACCCAGGTGTTGAGATAATATTGTCAAGATATAAGTTTATCAACTACTTCCCAGGTCATTTTGGGTCAGCTTGCAAATCACAAGGATGTGCATAAACTGTGCATAGAATTACTCAACAGTTCACTGGTAGAGTTATCACGGCCCTTAGAATTAATAAAAAATAAAGAGTATTTGTCACAGGTTCTTTACATATACCCAGATCATCCTTACAGGTGGAGAATAGCAACTCTTCTATATAAGAGCCGAGGTGGCGCAGTGGTTAGGGTGCAGTACTGCAGGCCACTTCAGCTGACTGTTATCTGCAGTTCAGCGGTTCAAATCTCACCGGCTCAGGGTTGACTCAGCCTTCCATCCTTCCGAGGTGGGTAAAATGAGGACCCGGATTGTTGTTGGGGGCAATATGCTGACTCTGTAAACCGCTTAGAGAGGGCTGAAAGCCCTATGAAGCGGTATATAAGTCTAACTGCTATTGCTATTGCTATTCTATTTGCATTAGGCTGCTTCAGGCTCCTTTAATTCCATAAAGACAGAAACCACTTTCCCTCTCATTTCCATACCAACACCACTATACTCAGCTGCCTTTCCTCAGCTTTCATAGCCACATGCTGCTGGGATGGCTAGAGAGGTCTTACAGGAAGAGGGCACCAGCAGCCCAGGTGTTATGTCTCTGACGCACATATTCCAATTCTGATTACCTATCAAAATTGTTCCGGGATGCGACTTCCATAAAATTCTTCTATCCTTTCGTAATTATTAAATATGCTAGCAAGGGGATGTAACAGGTTTTTTTTTTTCCAGATCTTAGAGCCATATTACACATTCTTGTATGGAAGTGATTCCTCCGTATAGGAATTTTTACCCTGCTTATAAGAAATACAAAAATTTCCACTTTGCAAATATATACCATTAAAAAAAAATAAGGCTTTATGGAAAGGGACCACGACAACCTCTAAGTTTAAACAATGAACTTTTGTTATTAGTAATGCCCATTTTGGGGAATCATCCATTAAAAGTATTACAACTGAGAAAAAAACAGCACATTGAGATGTTTCAAAGCAATACACATATATTGAACTACGATTTATACTCAGCATCAAATATCCTCATAACATACCTACAGAACATGTGTATTCCTTGCCCTGATTGTCGTTTGGAATGCATGCAGGAAACACCAGGAAGTAAATTCAGCATTTAATATTTTACTGTAAACTGCCTGCTTAGGTGAGATTGACAGTGTAAGAAATGTGGATGAATGATAAATGAATGGGTGATGGATAAATAAATATATGCATGGATCTCCTCTCTCCAGTGATTTCCAAACACCCCATCTCCCCCCCCCCACAAACACCAATTTGTCTTGAATAAAGCATGTTATGCAATATTTTCGTATATTATATTAGGATGAAATTGACAGTGTAAGAAATGTGGATGAATGATAAATGAATGGGTGATGGATCAATAAATATATGCACGGATCTCCTCTCTCCAGTCATTTCCAAACACCCCATCTTCCCCCCACACCAATTTGTCTTGAATAAAGCATGCTATGCAATATTTTCGTATATTATATTAGGATGAAATTGACAGTGTAAAACATGTGGATGAATGATAAATGAATGGGTGATGGATAAATAAATATATGCACTGATCTCCTCTCTCCAGTGATTTCCAAACACCCCATCTTCCCCCCCCCCACACACACTAATTTGTCTTGAATAAAGCATGTTATACAATATTTTCGTATATTATATTAGGATGAAATTGACAGTGTAAAACATGTGGATGAATGATAAATGAATGGGTGATGGATAAATAAATGTATGCATGGATCTCCTCCCTCCAGTGATTTCCAAACATCCCATCTTCCTCCCCCCCCCCCACATCAATTTGTCTTGAATAAAGCATGTTACGCAATATTTTCCTATATTATATTAGGATGAAATTAAGTTCAGCTTGTACTTACCTGGCCAGTAATGCCAGTGATGAGAGCTACTTTCTTGGTATCCATACTCTTGCACAGGTACCAGCTGTCAGTTCCCAGGTGAGGCAGGTGCTTTCTGGGGGATAGTCCACCGACTTAAAAGAGGGAGGAGGAGGGGGCGGCTAGAGGAATCCTCTGCTGGGTGCAGAGAAATGGGAGGGATTTGGCTGAGCTGCCCTTTGCAAAGGTGTGTGCAATTTGGATGAGCTGTACTTGCAAAGAGGCGTGCACTCTCTCGTCCAGGTGCTCTTAACAAGAGAACCCGGAAAGGGGCGTCGTCCAGGGGGAACGCCCGTTTTGTAACGGCACAGAAATGACAACGGGGGCTCGGAGGATAAGCGGCGAAAGCATAACCGAAAACCAGGGGGGTGCGGGGGGGGGTTGTTGGCTTTATAGAAAGGTTGGGGGGCAGCAAGGTCAAGGTAGGAAAAAAAGCTTTAGCGGTTTGCTATTGCTCGTGCTGGGGATTTTTTTTTGGGGGGGGTGGCTGCATTCCCACGTTCGTTTCTTGCACGGGTCTTCTCGCTTTGCTTTGCTTTGCTTTGCTAAGCCGGCCGAGTTCTGCACCCGCTGCCTCTGCGCGCGCTCCCGGGCTCTCCACCACCACCCGCGCACGCGCGCTGCCCCGTTCTGCCACGCGCTCAGAACGTTGGGACCGCCTCCGTTCTACAGGCGCGCGCAACCCCCCCCCCCCCGCGAACCGAAAGGGCGGGGGGGAGGCAAAAAAAGGAGTCTCAAACGCCAGTCAAGTTTTTCCCGCTCCTGTCGCTTCCTCTTCTTACCAGCCAATCAAAAGGCGCGTCGCCCTCCCCGCCCTTTTTTTTTTAATGTTATAGGCCGCAGGGGTTTCCAAGCTTGGCCACTTGAAGACTGGTGGACTTCAACTCCCAGAATTCCTCAGCCAGCTTTGCTGGCTGAGGAATTCTGGGAGTTGAAGTCCACCAGTCTTCAAGTGGCCAAGGTTGGAGACCCCTGTTAAATATAGGGAGCCGGCAAGAGGCTCAGCGGTATTGAAAAGCGAAACGGGGTTGAGAGGGGGGAACTCGAGAGGATTGGGAGGTGTGGGGGGGGGGCGCTAGAAGGAGCTGCGGGGGGGACAGGCGGAGGAACTGAAAAGGACAGAGCGGCATGCGCACCCGCCGACTGAAGGACGCTTCCGGGTTTTGGGCGAGCTGAAAGGGAAAAAAAGATCCCCGGCGCATAGAGCGCATGCGTGGCCCCTGAAAGGAAATTCTCCGGAGAGGGCGCCCCCTACTTAAGGAGGAATGAAGTGCAGCCCAGGAAAGGTCTTCAAGATTGATCCTTCATCGTCCCCCAACATGATGGACTTTGCATAATGTGTCCCCAAAATATCAGAGCATGAGTCTGATGGTTTAAATGAAAAACCCCTTAATTGATTTCTTCCATGATCCATTTGTTGGTTTTCCTGGCTGCTTTCTATATCCTTAAAAGTCTGTTTTAGGGACAGAAGTGTTAATTTGTGAGGTTGGGGGTGGGTGGGTGGTAGGGAATGTTAGATATCCTTTTATTTATTTATTAGTTAGACTTATATACCGCTTCATAGGGCTTTCAGCCCTCTCTAAGCGGTTTACAGAGTCAGCATATCGCCCCCACAGTCTGGGTCCTCATTTTACCCACCTCGGAAGGATGGAAGGCTGAGTCAACCTTGAGCCAGTGAGATTTGAACCGCCGAACTGCAATAGCAATAGCAGTTAGACTTATCTACCGCTTCCTAGGGCTTTCAGCCCTCTCTAAGCGGTTTACAGAGTCAGCATATCGCCCCCAACAACAATCCGGGTCCTCATTTTACCCACCTCGGAAGGATGGAAGGCTGAGTCAACCTTGAGCCAGTGAGATTTGAACCGCTGAACTGCACATAGCAATAGCAGTTAGACTTATATACCGCTTCATAGAGCTTTCAGCCCTCTCTAAGCGGTTTACAGAGTCAGCATATCGCCCTCAACAGTCTCCGTCCTCATTTCACCCACCTCGGAAGGATGGAAGGCTGAGTCAACCTTGAGCCGGTGAGATTTGAACCGCCGAACTGCAGTTAGCAGTCTGCTGAAGTGGCCTGCAGTACTGCACCCCAACCACTGCGCCACCTCGACTCTGTTAAAAGAAAGCCTTTTAATCAACTTTCTTTTAGAATATGGTATAAAGATGTAAAGTTATGGCAGATTCATTGAGATTGGGGGGAAAAATGTAGGTGGTTGTGTCCTTAAAACCCTAATTAAATGAAAAGTGTGGTGCAGTGATAGTAAAAATATATAAATTCTATAACGTCCAACCCAAATGGAATGAAATATATGTAATGATTGTGGAAGAAATGCACGAAATGTACCTGTAACCAATGGATTACGCTTTCTACAAGCTGTAATGAAAGATGATTTTGTGTTTCCTTTTGTGTTTCTCTTTAATAAAAACAATAAAAACTTTTTTTTAAAAAAAATGTCTGTTTTAGTGCCAGAATTTGAATGCATCAATATTCTTTCCATCTTGCTTTTAAGTTCGCAGTTTGAATCTGTAGGGTTATAACAGGTAAAAATATTGTCTGAAGACATCACAATATTGAAATATATTTTCCAAGATCTTTTTTTTTAGATTTCTCTTTTTTATTTTCCATTTTCATAACATACAAACACATGTATACTATTACATAGCCAGTATCCTATTGTATTAAGTAGTAATTACATCAGTTCCTCTTGTCATCAACGCCCAGAAAGATAAAAACCCATTATTAGCTCTTCTGCTCTCCATACACCTCTTTCTTCTACCTCTCTCCTACCACCTTTCTTCCCTCCATCATCCTTTTCTACTCTACTTCCCCTTCCTTTCTCCTTCTCCTCTCTTTTCATTCCACTCCTCCTCATCCTCCTCATCTTCCCCCCTTACCCTCTCTCCTATCCTTCTCTTTCCATCTTTCTTCTCTCTTCTATTTCCCACTCTTCCTCTCATTGGTGTATTTCCGCTTCGGAAATACCAATATTTTCCAATATTTTGTATTGAAGCCTACACGTTTCATGAAAGGAAGAAAGTTTCTGTATATAATAAGCACGATGTGGTAAACCACAGTAAGTCTCAGCGTACCATGAGAATCACTGCGCCATATAATAAAGATGCATTTGTTTTAGCACGAGATGTATGAAATTATTAAATTGGGGTTGCTATTTTTGGCTTACTATTTAACAATTTCATACATCTCGTGCTAAAACAAATGCATCATTTTTTGAGAGGAGTGAGGATAGGAAGAAAAAATAGGAATTATTTAGCAGAGCGAGTAGAAAATTAATGGCGAAGGTAGAAAAGGGGAGGGTGAGTCTGATTTCATTTATGAGAAGGTTAAACGGTCTGTTGAGGTTTAAAAGGATGTTACTAATACATGAGAGAAAAAAAAAGGATTTGGCAAAGACCTGACTTTTTAGCAATATGTTTAGATACCATCTTGATGCATGAGTAATTTTTTCTTTATAATACTGTGGCATTTTGCCATGTTTTTAAAGATACTCCTTTGTTTCCATACATAATTCTGCTGCTTGCTGGTATAGCATCTTACGGTATAACATTCTAGAATGGCGCAGGCCAACAATTTCCTTGTATTATTTGAGGAAATAGTTCCAGTATTGTTTTAATCCTGCTGCCTGGTGAATGTAAATAATTTATGACAATCTTGCAACACAATTTGTAACTGATATACTTTTCCCCCCCAATTGTTAGGGAGTAACTATAGATTCTTGGGATAGTGGGAGAGTCATTATTCCAGTGATGGGATTCAACCGGTTCGCACCTATTCGGGAGAACCGGTTGGTAACTGTTTAAATGTCGGCTGGCGACTCCCCGGGGGAGAGCCTTCTCTGTCGCAGCTCCAGCCCTTTGGAACGATCTCCCCGTGGAGATCCGGACCCTTACTACCCTCCCGGCCTTCCGCAAAGCCGTTAAGTCCTGGCTGCTCCAGCAGGCCGGGAGGCTCTCGAAATATCCAGCCCCTCGGAAACTGTGACTGTTGTGTATTTTAAAGTGTTGTTTTGTGTACCCCTTCCCTTGTTTATTGTAAGCCGCCCGGAGTCCTTCGGGAGTGGGCGGCATACAAGATCAATAAACTCAACTCAAACTCAACTCAACTTTCTAAGTAGTTCAGAGAACCGGTTGTTGGAAGAAATCTCCTTTTGTATTTTTTCCACTTTACAAGGCTAATCCTGTAAGGAAGGCAGGAAGGAAACATTCTGGTGTTGTTTCTAGCCTCATCTTTATTGCCCTGCTTACAGAAACTGCGTCTCCAGTTAACCCTTATTGCATTGTAACAGCTAAGGCGAAGCGCCCATCGACCTGAGTGACCTTGCGTTGGCCACGCCCACCCAGTCACATGACCATTGAGCCCCACCTACCCAGCTGGTCATTAGGGCAGAGAACCGGTTGTTAAATTATTTGAATCCCACCACTGGATTATTCCCCCATGTTTCATAGTAAGAAGGAACTAGTTCGGGGACTGAAGATTGTTGAGGTCTAAAAGGCAAGGAAGGATGATACTGTTTTGAGCCAAGTCATAAAGTAGAAAAGGGAAATGGAGAAGACAAAACGAAGTTGACCTGGCTGAAGATTTATGAAATTGGGTGGGCTGGCTGAAGGGAGAACAAGCAAAGTTTTACTACATTAGAAAATCAGATAGCAATGAAATGGACAAGATATACATTCCTTCCCTTGGACATTGAGAATAACTAATGTATAGTAGAACTAATGTAGCCTGGATGTTTAAAAGATCCAGCCAATACTGTCACCTAACACTAATATTTCAGGAGTTGAGTTTGAGTTTATTAGTTTTGTATGCCGCCCACTCCCGAAGGACCTCTGGGCGGCTTACAATAAAACAGGGAAAGGGGATAAATAAGACAATACAACAATTTAAAAATACAACAACATTCACAATTGAATTGAAGTGGGGCTGGATACTTCAACTAACTTAACAACTGCAGTGATTCACTTAACAACTACGGCAAGTTATAAATCTATAATATCTATAAATGTGTAGATATTGATTCATAGAAAATATTTGGAGGGTGAATATGAATATCCTATTTAAAATCACAGGAGTGAGGCAAAATTGATATGCAGCAATACTAAACACGTTTTTCTTACTTTAATGGGATAGATTCCTTTTCATACGCATACTTACATTTTCTATTCCAGAATTTTATTTTACACACACACACACACACACACACACACACACACACACACACTTCTAAACTGACATATTGTCCCACACATTCTTCATAAAACAAAAACTTTCCCTGGCTTCTAATAATACAAAACTTTGGAGTTCTCTGGATTTAAACATACGTTCAAAAATCTCAGATTACGTCTACATAATTGAACGTATTATGGTAAATCCAGACCAAAAGTTCCTGTTAATTTTCCAAGGAATGTCCATGATTTAGTCTAGACATTAAGAAGCTTGTCCACTTTCGTCAGTGAAAATTGGCTATTGGCAAGATTGTATCTGGCTTTGTTATAGAATTAGTGGACTGGGTCACTTCTGAAAGTAAGACTGTTAAAAAAAATGTATGCATTACACACCTTACTATTTGAATTCCTATGATACATTGAATTGTCTATCTTCTACATCTGTGAGAAAATTATTTTCTCACAGCTGTAGAAGAAAGGCGCTAATAAAAGGAAATATTATATTATATACTCTGTACAATGTTCTATTAGTACATAAAAATAACTTCTGATGCTTTATTCCCTTGTTAAACCTGGGAAAGCACCTGCTCCTGTTGCCAAAAGGAAATAAACACAGTTAAAGCAACACGATGTGCAATAATATTTTTTGAAACTCTGGGCCCCATTATTTAGCGGCATTCTGGGACGATAATCCAAAAAGTAGTGAGTCGAGCCCATTTATTTACTCCTTTAGTTTGAAGGGATTCAAAAATTACATAGCACCCTGTAATAACATGAACCTTAGTCTAATTAATTCTAGTACCCTGTTCCCCTGAAAATAAGACCTCCCCGAATAATAAGCCCAATCGGGCTTTTGAGTGCATGCGCTAAAATAAGCCCTCCCCAGAAAATAAACCCTCCCTGAAAATATTGCAACACAGCAGCAGCCACGAGATGACCACACTCACTGCCTCCTGCACCTCAAAAATAATAAGATCTCCCCGAAAATAAGGCCAAGTGCTTATTTCAGAGGTCAAAAGAAAATAAGACACTATCTTTATTTTCGAGGAAACGCGGTATAACAGTTCTATTGTCTGGAATATACAAAGTGGTACAAGATAAGACATTCATTCCATTTATGTTCTCTTCACATTCATTCCAGTGAAATACTCAACAACTAAGTTCGTGTTTCTTTGGCAAATGCAATTTAAAAGTGTGGAAAATTGCACAGACTAAAATGTTAGCCTACTAGGAAAAAGGGGAAAAAAAACACATTTTGGCTATAATCAAATTTGGTTCCATTTTTACTCTATTAAAAATACAATATATCTTACTGGATTTTATACATTTATGAACATGGCTTGAAATATACTGCTTAACATTTTATCTCCTTAAAATTACAAATTGATTTATGTAAACCTGCAACTATGACTTGTTGGGGTAGAGGATAGATTTTATTTGTGTGCATGTGTGTGTCAGAAGTGGGTTCCCAGCAGTTCACACCTATTCGGTAGAACCAGTTCGTCAAATCTACCGAACCGGTTAGAAGAGGTTCCACCAGTGGACCCGGAAAGCAGGCCACACCTACAGAAGAGGTTCCAAACTTTTTTGAAACCCACCACTGGTCCTTGGATATGATTATTCTACACTATCATGCTCCTATTTATAAAACTCACTGCCTCTGTGAAAGGTAAGGATGACTACTGCGTTTGTGGCGCAATCAGAACATTGCGTGTGTTGAAGTTGTTTTAACGCAAACCAAAGATGCCTTTTAAAAAACAAGTTTGCATCCTATTCTTATGCAGGCCAGTGCTGTGTGTGAGGTCATTTAAGGTGGTTCTGACAAGTGTCGTCGGCATCTTCATATCCGGTCACATGGGCGGAAAGCCACTCCCATCCAGTCACATGGGCGGCAAGCCACTCCCACAAAGGAGGCCACACCCACAGAGTAGGTTCGAACAATTTTTGAAACCCACCACTGGTGTGTGTGTAGTTTTATTTCGGGTGGGGGAGTTCTTTATGATGTTTTATTTATTTCAATGTTTTCTTGATTTGTTCAAATACTTTTTTTAAAATAACTAAATACTTGCTTCTTAGACAAATAAAATGTAAAATTGACAATGGATGTAGAATTCTCAAGATGAGAAAGCATGCTGTGTGATCTGTGTAAATAAATATAAAATAAACCAGTATAACAATTAATGTCAGTAAATGTATATCAGCTGGGGTTGAATCATTAACAACACCCTAAAAATTAAATACTGCTAGCACTGTATATATATTCCTCTTGTAATTACAACTCAATTTCATACAGATCCTTTTTAATCATAGTGCATCTGTAATTTAGTTTGACTACTTTGTCAACATTAGAAACAAAAGTCAGTTATCAAACCAATGCTTCGCCCATAACAAATTCCTTGGTACTAATCAAAAGCAGATCTGAGATGTAGAAATTTGCAAAACTAGATTAATCCACTTTACTTGGAATGTCATTACTTTAGTTGAAGATAGAATAATAAAATAACGATTCTGCCCTAATATCACAAAAGTAGTAAAGTGAACTTAAGCTCTTAACAATATGCATACATTGTACAAGAATCAGGAGAAATTCCTACTTTTTTTTTAATGAAACGAAAGTGCAGCTGAAATCATGAACATAAAGTATAATATGAGCAAATAGTTAATTACATTCCGAGTCTAAAAATAGTAAATCAGAGCCATTTCTGGATGCTAGATTTGATCATACCAAGGAGCCAAGGTGGCGCAGTGGTTAAATGCAGCACTGCAGGCTGACTGCTAGATCAGCAGTTCAGCGGTTCAAATCTCAGCGGCTCAGGGTTGACTCAGCCTTCCATCCTTCCGAGGTGGGTAAAATGAGGACCCAGATTGTTGTTGGGGGAGATATGCTGACTCTGTAAACCGCTTAGAGAGGCCTGAAAGGCCTATGAAGCGGTATATAAGTCTACTGTTATTGCTATTGTTATTGCTATCATATCATCCCCCAGTTCAAGTGTCTTCTCCCTCCAGAAGATTGGTGACCATGATTTTTGTTTCTAACTCATTGTTCCAAACACTTGATAATTGGAACCAGGCCAGTAATGTCTGTTGATACTTCAACAATCTCTTTGTCATCCCCATATTTTTGTTAGAGACATAAATACTGTGAGAAAAAGAAATGGGGGAAGAGCTTAAGAGTTTATGGAAAGAAGGCTTAGGGGGGACATGATAGCTGTCTTTCAATACTTGAAGGATTCTCCCAGGAAAGAGGAGGTTGATTTGATCTCCAAGGCACTTGAGGGCAGGACGAAGAGCAATGGGTGGAAACTTATCAACACGTCTACATAATTGAACGTATTATGGTAAATCCAGACCAAAAGTTCCTGTTAAACTTATCAACACCAATGATTAAATCTAAAAGACTCTTTATAGTAGGTCACTGTGGTAGCTGTTGCCCCCGCCTCGAATGGTACGACTGTTGTGAGTTTTAAATTATATATTGTTATGTTGTTGTTTTTAAATCTTTTGTCTGTATCCCCCTCCCCGGTTCGAGTTGTGAGCCGCCCTGAGTCCCCTTCGGGGGAAAAGGGCAGCATAGAAATTTAATAAACTGAAACTGAACTGAAACTAGCTTTGTTGACAGCCCAGTATCAATCCTTCGAAAAATGAATATCCTCCCTCCCTAAAAAATCCTACTTTGGTAGGATTTGTTGATTTCTTGGAAATGGTGAACCTTTTGCAGCCTTGTAAGCCTTGTATACTGCAAATATATGGGGGGGAAAGGGATATCTGAATACCTTTAGGTTGAAGAGGTTAACTTGCAGATAGTTGCTTCGGACAGTATTTTAAAATGACCCTCAATTTTTTTAAAAAAATATATTAATTTCTAGAACCTTCAAGAAATCCATACGTAGAAGTGTTATCAAACTGCATGTAAAGGACAGATTTCCCAGCAAATCCCTACTTAATTCTAGCAGGGCAATTAGTCTTGATTTAGATTGTAATGTACAGGAATTTTCTGCTAATACTGGATCTAGTTGTATGGAATAAACACTTTCAAATATTCAAATTCTCAGGGTTCACACTGTCTTCCATAGGCCTTGGATTTAACAATCACTGAAAGCTGGGAAGATACACACTTTGATTCTTAAAATTATTGCTGCTTCCCCCAGTTTGGAAATCCCGAATGATGTGGTGCTTATAGATAAAGATACATGCGGTGCAGTGGTGGGTTTCAAAAAATTTTCGAACCTGCTCTGTGGGTGTGGCCTCCTTTGTGGGAGTGGCTTGCCGGCCATGTGACCTGGTGGGAGTGGCTTGCCGACCACGTGTTCTCTCTCTCTCTCTCTCTCTCTCTCTCTTTCCTTCCTTTTGTCTCTCTGTCCCTTTTTCCTTTTTTCTTTCATCTCTCTCTCACTTTTTCTTTCTTTTTTCTTTCTTTCTTTATTTCTTCCTTTCTTTCTCTTTGTCTTTCTCTCTCTGTGTGAGTCTGCCTGCCTGTCTGTGTGTGTATGCGGGGGGTTCAAAATTTTTTGGAACCTCTTCTGTAAGTGTGGCCTGCTTTTCGGGTCTACTGGTGGAACCTCTTCTAACCGGTTCAGTAGATTTGACGAACCGGTTCTACCGAACTGGTGCGAACTGGTAGGAACCCACCTCTGATGCGGTGTGTAAAAGTTGTTTGAATAATATGAACAGGTGGATTTACCTTGCTATATAATTTTTGTCTGAAAGATGCTTCTCTGTGCCCTTGAAAAGAAAGACATTTGTTTAAAAGCAGATATAGCTCATATGGTAAAAAGAAGAAGAAGTATGAAGTGAAGAGCATTCCTTTTCATGTAATAAGTATCCTGGATTTCATTTGAAGATACATCCTTCATTCTTTTAACTTCGGTATGATATGGATTGGTCAGTCATGCAACATTAACTCTCCTCATAATTTTCCAAATTGTCATTGACTGAAGTCTGTAAAAATAGTGAGGTGAATGATGGAACAATGCAGATAATATTGACTGCTGATGTAGATGTGAAGCTTGGGATTAATAATTCTTCAGAGCAAAAAAATAATAATAAAGGCAGTAGAAAGAGCAGCAAAACCAGATGCTGCATCTAGTATAAATAGCAACCTCACATTGTCAATCAAATGATGTGTCGTTAAAATAGTACAGTAGATTAAAGCCTTGAAAAAGAATACCAGAAAAGGTATTTACTGAGGTACTAAGAAATGGAGAATTTGGACATGAGCAGGTTATATCTTGATGTTCCAGATATTTTCAAGAAACTGTTCAGTATTAGACAATTTTCTTATGAAGCATCAGGGAGCAATCTTACTTTTTTATTATTTCCAACTCGGCAGAAATTAAGTAAAAGAGTTAAGAATTCTGTCTGTCAATCAGCGAGCAGCAATCGAGATTCTGAAAACCAAATAGAATGGTATGCTGGAAGAATCTACCAAAAGAAAAAACATGTTTAAAATGAGGTTGAATTGACTGGAGCTGCAGTAATTATATACATATACATATACATATACATATACATATACATATACATATACATATACATATACATATACATATACATATACATATACATATACATATACATATACATATACATATACATATACATATACATATACATATACATATACATATACATATACATATACATATACATATACATATACATATACATATACATATATGTTTTTTTTATTTGTGCTGATAAATAATGTCATGATGGACTCTTGTGACGAGCCGATTGACAGATGATGGATGCTCAATGCATCTCTGTGGAACAGGTATTTGGGCACCAACTTAGAATTCTTGCAAGGCTGACAGTTAACAAAAGGTTTCTGGGTATAAGTGCTAGTTTGAATTGTAAAACAAAAATGGCTTGGTACATGGATACCAAAATATTCAGGAGGTTCTGACCAGTTCTGGAGAACCGGTAATGGAAATTTTGAGTAGTTCGGAGAACCGGTAAATGCCACCTCTGACTGGCCCCGCCCCCATCTATTCTCTGCCTCCTGAGTCCCAGCTGATCGGGAGGAAATGGGGATTTTGCAGTATCTTTCCCCTGACACGCCCACAGAACCGGTAGTAAAAAAAATTTGAATCCCACCACTGAATGGCTAGATGAGGACGTCCTCCTGGGAGAAACTTCTTCTGATACCAGGTAGTCCTCAATTTACGACCACAATTGAGCCCAAAATTTAGGTTGCTGTTGTGGCCCAGCAGGAGCCGTTGGAGCTGCCACCAGACTCCGACAGTGAGGAGCCCTATGAGTCGGCTCTGGAGGATGTGGAGGACCCTGGACAGGGTTCCAACTCCAAGCAGGGCGCAGAGAGGCTGGTTGGCCACCAGGAGGCACCTGAGCCTTGGACCAGTGGGGAGGAGACAAGGGAGAATGAGCCGGATGCCAGCAGTGAGTTGTTCCTGGATGCACGCCATCGAAGAGCTACTAGGCGTCAGGAACAATTGCACAATTACAGGAGGTAATTGCACTCAGCTGGTGGTCATTAGGCTCCTCTCCAGACTATAAAAAGACTGCTTGTGCACACGCCCCTCTTGCAGAAGTCAACGCAGGAACTAATGTCGGAGAACATTATTGTGAGCTTGGCAGGCTGGATTGCTGCCACGGCTTATCTGTGCTGGATTGCTGCCCAAGCTTGTCTGTGCCAGTTTGCTGCCAAGGACCTGTCTGTCTGTTAATTAAATGCCCTAACTTATCTTTGGCTCGGAGTGTGTGTTGGTGTGGGACGAGGGGGTGTCAGAACAACTTTCTATATCAATATCATCCCTAGTGTCCTCAAAATGTTCTTCAATATATTCCTTTCGCCTTTTTAGTTTTTCATCCACATCCAAGATGATTCCCCCCTCCTTGTCAACAAAGTTTTATTTTTGTAGACACCTGCTGCTTTCTTTCACTTTTTTGTGTAAGTTGAAATTATCATGAATACATTCTGTCTTTTCTATTTCTTGGCATCTCTTTGCAAACCACTTTTCTTTTGCCAGTCCAATTTTTCTTCTAAGCATTTCATTGTATTTTTCTTTATTTTTATTTTTTTATAAGAGTTCTTTCATCCATGAGATGAAGAATTTCATCCGTCATCCACTCTTGTTTCTTGAGGTGGCGCAGTGGTTAGGGTGCAGAGCCGAGGTGGCGCAGTGGTTAAATGCAGCACTGCAGGCTACTTCAGCTGACTGCAGTTCTGCAATTCGGCTGTTCAAATCTCACTGGCTCAAGGTTGACTCAGCCTTCCATCCTTCCAAGGTGGGTAAAATGAGGACCTGGATTGTTGTTGGGGGCAATATGCTGACTCTGTAAACCGCTTAGAGAGGGCTGAAAGCCCTATGAAGCGGTATATAAGTCTAACTGCTATTGCAGTACTGCAGGCCACTTCAGCTGCCTGTTATCTGCAGTTCAGCGGTTCTAATCTCACCGGCTCAAGGTTGACTCAGCCTTCCATCCTTCCGAGGTGGGTGAAATGAGGACCCAGACTGTGGGGGCGACATGCTGACTCTGTAAACCGCTTAGAGAGGGCTGAAAGCCCTATGAAGCAGTATATAAGTCTAACTGCTATTGCTATTGCTATTGAGGTACCCCCCTCTCTGTTTTGAATTTGTTACCTCTACTATTGCATTTTAAAATTTATTCCAGTTCACTTCTACGGCTTCATTATTTAGGTTGTTGTTTTCCCTTAAATGAATTTCTAGTTCTTATTTTATCTTATCTCCGTGTTTAATGATAAAGTCACTGCCAATTCTTGGCTTAGCAGGATTCAGATTTTTCATCCGTTTTAGTTTCAGCTGGACTTCGGCAAGTAGTAGATTATGATCAGATAGTACATCTGCGCCTGGGTATATCTTTACTGAGTTTCTAAATCTTTTGTTTATTGCAAAATAGTCAGTTTGGTTCTTTGCTATATTATTTTGTGTATCTGCTGGTGATCTCCAAGTGTAGAGGCACCTTGTAGAGGCAACTTTTTGGCAACTTGAAAAAGGTATTAATCACAATCAATGAATACCAATGTAGAACTTTTGGAATAATATGATAATTTGGTGGGGTTACTAAGCATAGCTAAGATTAATTCAAACACGTCTTTGTAATTGTTATTCCCAGCTGTACAGTAATGAACTTTTGTGTGTAGTCTATACTGCCATCTACTGGTTCTCTTTGGAAAACATAGATTACGATTCACGAAACTTATTTTTCAAAATACTGTACGTGTATTTCTTTCCAAAATAAGTTAAATAACTCCATATTATCAGCATCCCTATTTCCAATAAATATTGCAGGGAAAATTTATGTATTAAAATATGTACTTCATATTGTAACTATTTAGAATGTTTTTTTGTTTTTTTTTGCAAATAACTGCTGAACTGCTTCCCTTCCTTCCTTCTTTCTGATCCCTCCTGCTTCCTCCTTATTGGCTTTCTATCCCTAACAGCTAAGGCGAAGCGCCCATCGACTTGAGGAACGTTGAGTTGGCCATGCCCACACCGAACCCCCATCTACCCAGCTGGTCATTAGGGCAGAGGACCGGTTGTTAAATTATTTGAATCCCACCACTGGTGCCAACCCTGAGAACATTATTTCAAGACACACTGCTGTCAGAGCAAACTCATGTTTGCCAATTACACTGATAATGTTACCTAATTTAGTAATGAAATGTTTGCAAGAACACAACCAAGCTCAGAGAGCATCAATGACCTCTCAAATATCCATTTATTTAGTAACCTCCTTCATTTTCATTTCTTGACTGTAGGGGTGCCTCTGGAGCCCAGGGGAGGCCGTTTTTGCCCTCCTGGAGACTCAAGGAAAGACTCCAGAGCCTGAGGAGAGAAACCCCCTCCCATGGTGCAGGAGGCCGAGTGGGCCACGCCACTCGGTGGGATTCAAATAATTTAACAACCGGTTCTCTGCCCTAATGACCAGCTGCGTAGGCGTGGTTTGGTGGTCACGTGACCATGTGGGCATGGCCAACTCAGCATCACTCACACCGATGGGCGCTGCTTCGCCTTAGGTGTTACAATGGTAATAAGGGTTAACCGGAGAGGCAGTTTCTGTAAGCAGGACAATAAAGATTAGGCTAGAAACAACACCAGAATGTTTCCTTCCTGCCTTCCTTACAGGATTAGCCCTGTAAAGTGGGAAAAAAGCACAAAATGAGATTTCTTACAACAATCGGTTCTCTGAACTACTTAGAAAGTTACCAAGCAGTTCTCCCGAATAGGTGCGAACCGGCTGAATCCCACCACTGGGACACGCCCACCCAGCAACCAGGCACAGAACCGGTTGCTAAAATTCTTCAACTTCACCCCTGCTTGATTGTTAGGGTGGAATAGCTCTAAAGGTCAATTGCTCCATTAAGCAGTTCACATGTATCTTAAACAAGCATAGTTCAGAATAAACGATAAAGACAAATGACCCCTAGTGTATTGCTTAGTGTATGTATATAGATCATAAATCTTATCCTTTTCTTTTTCCTTTTGTTTCTTTTTTTTTTCTTCTCCTTTTGTGAGGTCTTTCCAGGTCATCCCCATTTATTCATAGGCACGCCGGATGCTGCTCTTCCTGAATCTCATTGCTGCCTTTACAGTAGTCTTGTTTTTTCCATTGTATTTTCTGTCTGGACAGGATGTTCAACCTGAGAAACTTGCTTCTTGTGGAAGGGACCCCAATTAGTTATCCAAGTGACCCTTGAGATAATCATTATTTCATTAAAATAAGAGGGTTTTTGATTCATTGCATCACTGTGTATCTTTCTGGAAGCAACGGTTTCAGCAGTTTAACGCCTTAAACGGACAATGGCATTAAAATTGTATTTGCTGGAGAAAGAAATTTTAAAGACCCATACAGCACTTTTCTATCGTTGCAAACAAGACAGTGCTGTAAAGAAGAAAGGTTGTGGTACACCAATAGCATCCCATCTTAGAAAAACAATTGTTCAGGAAGCTAACAAACAATCAATAGCTTTGCTTGTAGGGTTCTTATAGCTACTTTTCTTAAATGTTCAAAAATGTTTCAACACTAAACATAATTCCTTTAGGCTGGACTGCAGTTCGGTGAATGTCCTTCCAATTGCCATTTTTCTCAGTAAAAGTCACTTTAGGTCCGTGATGGAGAATTAGTGGCACGTGTGCCAGAAGTGGCACGCAGAGGCATCTCTTGATGCCCGGTGTGCATACACGCACTGCAGAGGTGGGTTCCTACCAGTTTGCACCTATTCGGTAGAACCGGTTCGTCAAATCTACCGAACCGGTTAGAAGAGGTTCCACCAGTGGACCCGGAAAGCAGGCCACACCTACAGAAGAGGTTCCAAATTTTTTTGAAACCCACCACTGGTCCTTGGATATGATTATTCTACACTATCATGCTCATATTTATGAACCTCAGGTCCTCTGTGAAAGGTAAGGATGACTACTGCATTTTGTGGTGCAATCAGAATGTCGCGTGTGTTGACGTTGTTTTAATGCAAACCAAAGATGCCTTGTAAAAAACAAGTTTACATCATATTCTTATGCACGCCAGTGCTGTGTGTCAGGTAATTTAAGGTGGTTCTGACAAGTGTCGTCGGCATCTTCATATCCGGTCACACGGGCGGCAAGCCACTCCCACCAATCACATGGGCGGCAAGCCACTCCCACAAAGGAGGCCACACCCACAGAGTAGGTTTCGAACAATTTTTGAAACCCACCACTGGCGCACTGGGAAGATTATCTTACGGTTTCCAGCACTTGGTGCCAAAAAGGTTTGCCAACATTGCTTTAGGTAGGGGTTTGATGTAACTCTGTTTTATAAATTTTATAAAGTAAAGCTACTTCCCTACTTTATAAATCACCATTACTGTGGAACCGTTGGGCGGTTGGAAAATTCTACTACTAACAGAGATACAAAAGTGGGCGGTAGGTATAAAAAGGTTGACTACCCCTGCTTTAGATTCTTAAGAAAAATGATGGGCTGAATAATAGGAAGAACAATTTCTCCTTGTTTGATATTGTTCTTGTAGCTCCGCTGGGATGAAAATGTAAGAAATCTTTTACACCTGCATTTTAATACACGGCTGGCCTTATTTTGTTTAATTTAGTAATTTACTGGACAGCTTTTCTTTTTTTGTAATTTCAATATTGTTGCCTAGTCCAATGAAATAAAAAATTCTTATTTGGCTGCACAGAATGTGCAAAGTTTATATTTAGCAAAAGATCAAACAGCTATATCTGTCAGTAGAGAGATGTGATTCATGAAGAATCAGTATGTCTTTAGCCTTTAAGCCTTTGATTTTAGCTTCTTTTTTATAAGAAATGTAGGAGATCATTCAGCCTTGATCACAGATGCATTAGTGTATCCCGTAACAGATAGTTATAAAAATGAGCCCCTTTTAATGTAGAATACAGAAAGTTCTAATATTTCCTGTTGTATCACTGATCTTACCTTACTTCTTTTGCTGCTATTGAATCTATAAAATTGGAACTGTCACCTAGTTGTCAGGTTTATCCAAGGATTAGTCTAAAAAGTGCATTTAGGTTTTTATCCTCCATTTTACTGGAGTGAGTCAGATTAAAGTACAATAAATAGCTAACTAAACCCTACTTTCAAATTTAAAGAGGCAATATCACAGTTACATTGTGCAAGAATTCTATGTGTTCTAACTTGGAACGATTTCTTTGGTATTTATGTTTAATGCTTCCTTGATATTTACACTGCAGCTTGTTTTTCCTACTTTTGTATCAGTTGTGAAATGTGAAAGGTTGTGAACCAGAGGTGGGTTCCTACCAGTTCGCACCTATTCGGTAGAACCGGTTCGTCAAATCTACCGAACCGGTTAGAAGAGGTTCCACCAGTGGACCCGGAAATCAGGCCACACCTACAGAAGAGGTTCCAAACTTTTTTGAAACCCACCACTGGTCCTTGGATAGGATTATTCTACACTATCACGCTCCTAGTTATAAAACTCAGTGCCTCTGTGAAAGGTAAGGATGACTACCGCGTTTGTGGTGCAATGATTGATCATTGTTAATTTTAATCGATTTTTTTTTTAAAAAATGTCATTGTCAATTCTAATTGGGTTTGTTTGGGATATTCTATTTAATTTTATAAAAAACTTTTGTATTATGTGTTTCTTTTAATGTTGTACGCCGCCCTGAGTCCTTGGGAGAAGGGCGGCATATAAATCTAATAAACCTAAACTTAAACCTAATGTTTATTATTACAATTGTGAGGCTGCTGGCAGTTCAAATGAACCCATTTCCAACGTTGTCATAGGAGAAGCACCCACACAATTGAGAAACGGCGTACAATCGCCAAGGAAGAAAAAATAAGGTAGTATGTTTTTCATGAGAAGAAGTCATTCTCTTCATAATTTGACCACACCTTACTGTGTCCTGTGAAATCTTGTAAAGGACCTGCTAGTAAGACTGCTTATCTTTTGACGCTTACCAAAAACGGTGTTGGTTGAGACATTAAATACTGGAAGAATAGATAAATGAAATAAGATTGCAAAAATTATATGAATAATCATAGTTCGGAGAACCGGCAAATACCAATTCTGGCTGCTTTTTGCAATATCCTTCCCCCCAGGAGTGGGGAGAGAATATAGCAGTAATAGCAGTAGACTTATATACCGCTTCATAGGCCTTTCAGGCCTCTCTAAGCGGTTTACAGAGAGTCAGCATATTGCCCCCAACAATCTGGGTCCTCATTTTACCCACCTCGGAAGGATGGAAGGCTGAGTCAACCCTGAGCCGGTGAGATTTGAACCGCTGAACTGCTGATCTAGCAGTAGCCTGCAGTGCTGCATTTAACCACTGCGCCACCTTGGCTCAGCCACCTTGGAGATTTTGCATTATCCTTTCCCTGCCACGCCCACCAAGCCACGCCCACAGAACTGGTAGTAAAAAAATTTGAATTTCACCATTGAGTGGCTGGTTCCAAGTACTTTTGGCCATTCAATGGTCACAAGTACAAACTATTTTTGTTAAAAAAAACCTGTCATGTCCTTTTCCAAAATACTCCAGATAACACTGACAGTTCAAACAGTGTACAGTAATCAGTGATACAGTAGATCCTCAATGGAGTGTTTGAATATTTAAAACCCCTTTTTCTATGTATATAGTATAGATTTTGTCTGATTCACATGAGATTGTAAACTTCTGGCATAGAGTTTCCTCTTTAAATGCAATCCAAACATACATCAAGTATCCACTACTAATTCATTAATATTCATTATTCCTTTGAGGCAGCCAAGATAATCCATCTTGAAGGGAAAGGTGATGGGTCTGTTGCATAATAATGTAATATGTTTTCCAAGTTGTGTGATCAAAACTTCAAAGAATGCAGCAAAAGTTTACATTCTCTTTTTAGGCAACCACATCACGGTTATTCTAGAAATGTCGTATGAGCTGATGGTTGTGGTATTTTGGAACTGCGTGGATATGTACTGTAATATCTATATCTTAATTTTTCCTTTGAGAAAACGTTTTTTAAGTTTTAAAATATCATGTATTTCCCATTTTCCCAAGCAGGGAGATATTCCAGGAACAGCACTGTGGAACTTTTTTTTAGATACTTGTGCACTGGTTTTGACATCTTTAATTTGCAAGAAAAGACATAATACATATAAAAATAAAAAAATAAAAAAAGAATCTAAGAACATGGGATAAAAAGACCTGGTTCAATGACCGTGGGATTACTGTGCTTGATTGGCCAGCAAACTCGCCTGACCTGAACCCCATAGAGAATCTATGGGGCATTGCCAAGAGAAAGATGAGAGACATGAGACCGAACAATGCAGAAGAGCTAAAGGTTGCTATTGAAGCATCCTGGTCTTCCATAACACCTCAGCAGTGCCACAGGCTGATAGCTTCCATGCCACGCCACATTGAGGCAGTAATTGCTATGCACATAGTAGAGGAGGGAAGAGAAGACTATTAAAAGCTGAATGATACCACATACTTTATAAGAAAGAAATAGTCATTTATTTGAAATAATTACAAGGAAGTCCTATTCTGTTTTTGTATAAATATACAGTGCAATACAGTGTCCATAGAACTGTAAAAACATGTTTAGACACCAGAAGGTCTATCTGCATGAAAAACAATGGAAGAAGGTATCTCCATACCTCCTAACCCATGCTTCCCAATCTTTCACCTTCCAAAACCATGAAGGAGGTTTTTTTTGGGCTGCCCACTAGAGCTATATCAATCGGTTGGTTTTTCTTGTGATTTCTCTTCAAATTGTACAAAAATTGCACAAATACATTTACTACCATTAGCAGCAGCTCCGAGCAAAGCATTTATTAATATCCTTCCTGAGGTTGTAAAAAAATAAAACAAAACAATAAGTGAAAGATAAAAGCGAATGATAAAAGACGGTAACCTCAACTTCGTGTGTGCTGTCCCAAAAAACTTATCTAGAATGTAGAATTTTTTTTAAAAAAAATAGCTTACTGAACCAACAGAGATGGAAGCTCTCTCTCTCTCATACACTCATCCGTTATTTTTGTAAGCACATATCCTTTTGATGTACTGATGTTTAACATCAGCGAAGGGAGGGCACTGCATTTGGAGCGCTATCTCGTATGCATTTCTTTCCTGATTTGTGCTCCTGATAAGAGTTACTCTTTGGGTGATTTCAAAGCGCTGGCTAGCAGAGTTCCTCTTCAACCCCCCTACCCCTCCGCCTTTTGATGAAACATGTGGGAACAAAGCTATAATTGCCAAAGACGTTTTAATTGGATAAGGGTGGTCCTGCAGCCTTGTTGTGATTCCGAACACCAATGTTTTCATTTGGAGCTTTACATTGGCAGCTGGAGAGATGGTGGAGACTCATAGTCCATTTGAATTGTCCCCAGGGACTTCTAAGTGGGAGAGGATACTATGCATAGTTATTCCACCTTGGGGGTGGGGGGGTGGTTGGAATAAACTTTTGTACCTCCATGTGGTTTTAATTTCAGCAAGTGTTTGGACAGCAGTACACGAAGCTTGTCATGGTGAGTTGGCTAGCAGTGCCCTTTCACTGGCCAAATTTTACCCTTTCAAGACCTTGCTCTGTAATAATAAGGACACAGCGTGAAGCTGATGCAAAACACTATTCTGAAGTTTTGACATATCAAACGTATCGCATTTTTTGCACCACAGCCAAGATAAAACTGAATTCCTGCCACGATCCTGTACCACGGATAGAAGGATCCATTGTTAAGAAGATCAGACCCTGCTTCCAGATATATCCAGTACATCACTAAAAAATGGCATTTGTATCTTTCTGCATGGCTAGAGTGAAATCTGCAAAGAATCTGGCCCTGTTCAGATCTTTCCTATAAATAGCACCCATGAATTAATGGAGCATTAAATTATATTATGCCATCGCATTAGCTAGGGTCATCTACCACGCTAACCAAACCAGCAAATCGTTATATGGTACATTTAGTGCAATGCATGAACCCAGATCACGGGGCATACATCTTGGGAGATATTTATAGGATTGTAGTGGACGTATTTTAAACCAGCTTCTATTCATCTAGCCTCGGTATTCCTAACGCTGCTGAGTGAATTAACATTGTGATTTATCTGAAAGCCAGTATTACAGTTAATGCCGAAGGTGATAACATAACAGTTCTTCCAGTGTAAATGTGTTTTTATTTTCCATTTTCATTTTCGTACAGTCACATATATACTGTGCAGAACCGGGGCCATATAACATTAAACAATAAACACAGCCATTCCTCTTGTCAATAATACCCCCCAAAATAGAAACCCAATGTACCTCTTCGACCCTCCATACACCCTTTCTTTCGCCCCCCTCCATCTTTCCCTCTTCCCTCCATCATTCCCCTCTACCCTACTTCCCCTCCCCCTCTACCACACAACATAACAGTTCTTTTATACAGATAATAAGAAACACGCTCTAAGAAAAAAAAATATAGCAAAGTAAATGTGAAAAAGGAGAAGAAAAAGAAATCAGAAAAGAAAAAAATTAAAATAATTTTTAATTTTTCTTTTCTGGTTTTCTGATAAAATTATATACAAATTTATATAAAACTATTACATTTATATAAAATTATACATTTATGTGCGTGTGTGTGTAAAAGAAATGGTTTTTCTGATATCCCTCTCAGCTGTTATTATCCTTTCCCCCCTAAAATAAGACCTTCTCAGATAATAAGCCCAATTTAGCATGCGTTGAAATAAGCCCTCCCCTGAAAACACTCCGAGCCAAAGATAAGTTACGGCATTTAATTAACAGACAGACAGGTCCTTGGCAGCAAACCGGCACAGACAAGCTTGAGCAGCAATCCAGCACAGATAAGCCGTGGCAGCAATCCAGCCTGCCAAGCTCACAATAATGTTCTCCAACTTTAGTTCCTGCGCTGACTTCTGCAAGAGGGGCATGTGCACAAGCAGTCCTTTTATAGTCTGGAGAGGAGCCTAATGACCACCAGCTGAGTGCAATTACCTCCTATAATTGCGTAATTGTTCCTGATGCCTATTAGCTCTTTGGTGCCGGGCATCCAGGAACAACTCACTGCTGGCTTCCGGATCACTCTCCCTTGTCTCCTCCCCACTGGTCCAAGGCTCAGGAGCCTCCTGGTGGCCAACCAGCCTCTCTGCGCCCTGCTCGGAATTGGAACCCTGTCCAGGGTCCTCCACATCCTCCAGAGCCGACTCAGAGGGCCCCTCGCTGTCGGAGTCTGGTGGCAGCTCCAACGGCTCCTGCTGGGCCACAACAGCAATCAAACTAGGGAAACATTTTTAGTGTAATATATTGAATGAGAGAATTAGTAATGTGAAAAGCAATCTATTACTACTTGGAGGTAAAGTCCCACCCAACATTCTATAGGACTAAAGTATCCATAAGCCTGGCTGTAACCTAAACCTTTTCTGGTGGAGCTTTAAAATGGTTATTTTCACCGGACCGTGCCCCTTACTTAATATTTTATTTATACCAACAACATTAACTTTTAATCAGCAAAATATTTTGAAATGCTTTGATAGACTCAACTAGACCTTGAACAGATTCTCTTTTTTTTTTATTATTGAATTTTGCTTTACTTTAAGAAGCACCCTAAATTAATTGAAGGATGTGCAATGGAAGATTTAAAGGACGGAACATGCTTTGCAAAAGTATTTTCCAGAGGCGTGCCTTGCCCTGCTGCCTGTGTCCCTGGAACACCTTGGCTCAGCTGGAGGAGTCCGTGGGTGTGGTGTCTATTTCCTGGCACAGGGAAAGATTTCAGGAAAGCGTTGGTTGTGTTTTCTCCACCCAGACAGGTTCTTGACCCCAATTTACAAGTGTGTGAGGCTTTATGTGTCTGCATAGAACTGATGTGACCCTCAATGTAAACCAAACCTCAATACTCTTATTGTAAAGCCTCTCCTCCTTAAAATGTAAATGAATATCTTAATGATTCCTAAGGAAATCCAGAGCTTCTTGAGTTTTACTGGCATTTAGATTGGAGGGGTTTCTTTCATTTCTATCCTTATCAGTGGTGGGTTTCAAAAATTGTCCGAACCTACTCTGTGGGTGTGGCCTCCTTTGTGGGAGTGGCTTGCCGCCCATGTGATCAGATGGGAGTGGCTTGCCGCCCATGTGACCGGATATAAAGATGCTGATGACACTTGTCAGAACCACCTTAAATTCCCTCACACACTGCATATGTTTGTGTGTGTGTGTGTGTGTGTGTGTGTGTTTATATATATATATATATATATATGTGTGTGTGTGTGTGTGTGTGTGTGTGTGTGTGTGTGTGTGTATGTATGTAAAATAATGTATGTATGTATATATATATAAAAATAATGTCTCATTCCAGGTCTACTTAGCCTAGTTTTTTGATGTTCCGACTCCCACCTTGTGCTGCCAGCCATTGATAAAATCTGTTCCAGGTGTCAGAATATTCTGTCTCTCCTTTGTTTTTTTAATTCCAATGTCAGTCTATCCATTTCTGCGCATGCTAATATCTTCTTATTACCTCATTTTCTGAAGGAGTGTTTTCACTTTTCCATTGCTGTGCGTACACGATTTTCGCTGCTGTCAGGATGCCAAATATTAGGTACATTGACCCTTTGCTATAGCCATCTGTTATAATGCCTAATAGAAATAATTCTGACTTAAATTCTATGTATTGTATTGTCCAACCATTTTTTTTCTAGCCACATCTTTATTTTTAAAAGTAGCATTAATATAAAGTACTGCAACACAAAACATATTCTATTAGGGATTGCCAGAGGTTGATCGGAAGACACTGCTTGATGCTAAAAGAGTCCAGCACCATCTGATATTTATTTATTTATTTATTTATTTATTAGACTTATATACCGCTTCATAGGGCTTTCAGCCCTCTCTAAGCGGTTTACAGATTTTTAGCAAATTGAGTCAGCAAATTGCCCCCACAGTCTGGGTCCTCATTTCACCCACCTCGGAAGGATGGAAGGCTGAGTCAACCTTGAGCCGGTGAGATTAGCAATAGCAATAGCAGTTAGACTTATATACCGCTTCATAGGGCTTTCAGCCCTCTCTAAGCGGTTTACAGAGTCAGCATATTGCCCCCAACAATCCGGGCCCTCATTTCACCCACCTCGGAAGGATGGAAGGCTGAGTCAACCTTGAGCCGGTGAGATTTGAACCACTGAACTGCAGATAGCAGTCAGCTGAAGTGGCCTGCAGTGCTGCACCCTAACCACTGCGCCACCTCGGCTCTCACATATCATGTGAGCCAGTTTATTCTCATTCAGTAATCTCTGTTTATGAGAAAGAGTATAAATTATCTGAATGGAATACTTTTATATGCATAAAAGATACACCTTTGAGCCTATACAGACTGGCCTTTATGAAACATGGGATTTATGTATGCATTCATTTATTAACATTTATGTGCACCCAGTTTTAAAAACTCTAGATGTTTTATAAATTTTTTTTTAAAAAAACAATCTTTTAGAAGAGAAGGCAAAAATTATATTGCTGGCTACTATTTCTGTGTCTCCATTACTAATCCCAGGAACCGAAAACAGTTGGCACATTATATAGTTCAATACCATCTAGTTTCTATCTAGCTTCCACATATATCTATGAGTAATACATTCTGATGTTTTAGTAAAAATAAAGAAATATATTTGTAAAAATAACATATGCTGTAATGTTGAACTCTGTTCCCCTCAATATCAGTCAACTGGTCAACAACATCTAGAGGACTATACATTTCCCATCCTTGGTTAGATAACATGTGAAATAAAACAATTGATGGATATTAAGTTGGGGAACAAAGTCCAAAATGAGATGGCAATCATTGCAATAATATAACAAAATGTTCAAAAATATGCATGAGCATGCTGACCATGTTCAGTTGTCAGGAAGCACATCTGGAATGTTCAGAGAGAAGATAAAACAATGACAAAGGCAAGGAATGATAACGTTGCTACCTTGATGTAGATCTTGCAACATGCTTAAATAAGATGAGTCACGTTTTTTACAAACAGAGAAAGAGGGGAAATCTTCCAGGTCAAGTGTAGGTTATTGTCCATCTTTTGTAATAATTTCTGGGTTTGAATGCAAGGAAAACACCCCCCCCTCTCTCAAAACATTAAAACTAAGGTAATTCAGTGAAGCTGTGTAGAAAAACACCTCTTCACATAATATGCTATTTACTTACGGCATTTGTCAACACAAGATGTGGGAAAAGCCACAGATCTGGGTGCTTTTAAAAATAGATTTGCTGGAGGGCAGATTTATCAAAAGTTAGTATTTCTGAGACTTAGTTTTACCTTTGAATTGGGGTGGGGGTGGGGAATATATCATCCTCGAAAGTTGCAGTGCGGTGAAGTGGCGGGCGAACAAAAAGAGGATATCTTTCCATTTCCTGCTTTTAAGCACATCAGAGACTTAAAAGAGTGTTTGATCACTCTGAGAAATAAAATGCGGGGCTTAAATGGGCCTTGCTTTGACCTCACAAGATTGTTCTTAGCACTATTATATGCTTTTCCTTCTGCTTCCAATGACACAGTGTGCAAATTTTGTTTGTGGCAATGCGTAGCCTACAGAGGAATGTGTGTTCCAGACAGGTATCCTAGCAAAGCATTAAGGCAAGGTTTCCTCAAAAGGGCCATATTCTCCTCATAGCCTCAGTTGGCGTATACTTATATGTTCTGACCACCCTCCAAGCTAAAGATACTTTGCGAGAATTTATTAACAGACAGACAGGTCCTTGGCAGCAATCCAACACAGATAAGCCTTGGCAGCAATCCAGCCTGCCAGGCTCACAGTACTGTTCTCCAACATTAGTTCCTGCATTGACTTCTGCAAGAGGGGTGTGTGCACAAGCAGTCCTTTTTATAGTCTGGAGAGGAGCCTAATGACCACCAGCTGAGTGCAATTACCTCCTGTAACTGCACAATTGTTCCTGACGCCTAGTAGCTCTTCGATGGCGTGCATCCAGGAACAACTCACTGCTGGCATCCGGCTCACTCTCCCTTGTCTCCACCCCACTGGTCCAAGGCTCAGGTGCCTCCTGGTGGCCAACCAGCCTCTCTGCACCCTGCTCGGAGTCGGAACCCTGTCCAGGGTCCTCCACATCCTCCAGAGCCGACTCAGAGGGCCCCTCGCTGTCGGAGTGTGGTGGCAGCTCCAACGGCTCCTGCTGGGCCCCAACAGATAATTATAAGTCATCTTCTGCTAAAAGGCCTCCAGAATCTGGAATGTGAACCCATTACCCATCAATGCTGAATTCTCATATTCTCTTGTTTCTGGAAGTCTGTCAATGAGGCAACATAGAGAGCCCTAACTTACAATTGTGTTTAGGGGAAAATAATAATTCTTAGTGTTCTAAGAATTCTTCTTAGAATTCTTTTCTTTTCCTGTCCCTCTTTATTCCTCATTTATTGGCAACTATAGATTTATTATCCTACATAACTGGCAGGTGATGCTTTTATAGTCACTAATGAGGTCCCAGCAGTGTTTAACAATAACAGGACATTATTTCTTTCAAGATAAATTATGTGTTTCCCTCTCCTTCAGTATC
>NW_028261382.1:175552574-175557574 GCF_051295495.1 Thamnophis sirtalis
TGGTGCTATAATTTCAAAGGTGCCTCAGTAATAATCTTTCTTTTTCCCCCTTCTTTTCAAGCTTTCCCGGCGTCACTATGGAAAAACTGGTCAATGCAAATTCGCAGTTTGCTCTGGATCTTTTCCAAAAGTTGAAGGAAGCTCACCCAACTGGCAACCTTTTCTTTTCTCCGTTCAGTTTATCCTCCGCCCTGGCCATGACCGTCTTGGGGGCCCAGGGTAACACAGCCTCGGAACTCCTGAAGGTCAGCAGGGATTTTTTTCCCCTGACGTGTTAGTTACCATAAATATGGCTGCTAGGAGGAATTGTGGCTCTTTTGCAAGGAGATTTGTATTTGAAGTGCTGTATATTTGAAAGACCGCTTCAAAGTTATGTTTGGACTTAAGAGAGGAAGAGAGAGAGAGAGTCGATACAGATTCCATAACTGATATCCTAAGGTAATTTTGAATAAAGCCACCTTTTTTCTCACTTTCCCAAGACAGAATAGTAAAGACATTCAGACTTTGGTAAATTCCCAATTTTTCCTTGTATAATATAACCCATCATATTAATCATAGATATTATATGCGTCTCTTTTAAACCTAAGTTTGCAAAGAGTGATCCATCATACTGTTGTTTATGTATTTGTTCTACCTGTGAATCTGTAGATTTCTGAAATGTGTCCATTGTTCTTAGACAAAATTATTTTTGCACTAACCCTAATTTCACTGTTCTTATTGATACTAAAGTAGGACTTATCTTTTCCACGCAGACCCTTCATTTTGATGGTGTTGAAGAGTTTCATTCAATATTTCACACGCTCAACAGTAAAATTAACCGGAGTAATGCACCTTATATATTGAAACTTGCTAATAGGTTGTATGGAGAAAAAACTTTCCACTTTTTGTCTGTAAGTAGATTGCTAAATAAATAAACATCAATAATGTATGAATCATCAGAATGGCTTTATAGATCAATTTCAAATTTTATTAGACTATGATATTAAGCAATAGAGTTATTCTTTGCTTGTAGTGAATCTTTAATCTCCTTTAATTAGGTCTGCTATGGTCAGCCCAACCCAAAGTTGATACAGTGAGATCCACTCATATCCACTCATTCATTTTCTTATGCCTAATGGACAGAATCTTGCCAAGTGAACGTTATAACCACCTAACCTACTATATTCTGAGAGATTCCAGGGTGTGGCTACTCTGAACCTCTTCCCCTCTCCCCACGCTCCATTTTGGGACTGCGCACCCCTTAATCTGAGTGTCTCTCAGGGAAAACATCGTGTTTTGCTAAAAATTCCTACCTCCACTGCATATTGCTTCTCCAGATGCATATTCCATCACAGCTGTGAACTATGCAGATTTACAGGTTCACAAGAGCCGAGGTGGCGCAGTGGGTAGAGTGCAGTACTGCAGGCCACTTCAGCTGACTGCTATCTGCAGTTCAGCGGTTCTAATCTCACCGGCTCAAGGTTGACTCAGCCTTCCATCCTTCCGAGGTGGGTAAAATGAGGACCCAGATTGTTGGGGGCAATATGCTGACTCTGTAAACCGCTTAGAGAGGGCTGAAAGCCCTATGAAGCGGTATATAAGTCTAACTGCTATTGTTTTTCTCCCTTTCATCCACATACAGTCGTGTTTCTTGTGAGATGCAGAAGTATTGCAGCTCACCTTATGAGATAGATCCAGATTTTCCAATTAGGTTGGAATTATATTATACGTACAAATTGTATAATATGCATCTCTTTCCAGAAGAATAAACTTTCCTCAAAGACCATTCTGTTCAGGGTACATTTCAGTCAAAACAAACGATGCTAATCTGATGGTTAAATTACTGAAGAAGGCTAGTGGTGTTGTTCATCTTAAGCATGATTATCATGACAATGAGTTGGAATTATGAATTCATTAAAGATAATTCTACCCTGGAAAGAAAGTATTAAAACTGAATATAGCAATAGCAATAGCAGTTAGACTTATATACCACTTCATAGGGCTTTCAGCCCTTTCTAAGTGGTTTACAGAGTCAGCATATCGTCCCCCACAGTCCGGGTCCTCATTTCACCCACCTTGGAAGCATGGAAGGCTGAGTCAACCTTGAGCCGGTGAGATTTGAACCGCCGAACTGCAGATAACAGTCAGCTGAAATGGCCTGAAGTACTGCACCATAACCACTGCGCCACCTCGGCTCATTAAATAGTAGCTTAAATGGTAAACAATAAGTTATCTAAAAAATAAATGAGTTATGTGTTATGTTATGACAAGATAACCATGGTTTGCCCAAAAAATACTTTTTAAAACATCTATGTTTACTTCTAATAATGTTTATGCTATAAACTCTGCATTAATTTTTTCCCCATCTGAACATCTGTGGAAGACTCAAATAGTTTAGCATGAGGCAGAAACCACCTCGCACTCAGTTAGAGAAAGGCCATGTGTGGTGCAGAGAAATGTGCTTTCTGGCTCTGTAAATTAATTCATCCTGTTTTTCAGCAACACATTTCTCTGTGCTGAAATGGAAATATTGTCGCTTAGTAATGGAAATAATTATTTGTCTTTCTTTTCTGTTTTAGCTGGAGCAACAGCTTACTTTGAAAAAAGTGCAAGAATGGACCCAGCCCCAAAATATGAATTCCCGCTGAGACATCTACGTACATCTACCTAAATTTCAGCTGGAAGAAAACTATGATCTTAAACCTTACTTTTCAGCCTTGGGGTTAATAGATATTTTTGAACGTGGCAAGGCTAATTTGTCTGGAATGTCAGGATCTCCGGATCTCCATGTCTCTAAAATTGTTCACAGGTCATTTCTGGAAGTCAATGAAGTGGGCACTGAAGCAGCAGCAGCTACTGGTGGTATAGCTGTGAAATGTTGTCGGCCCTCGGAGGAGGAGTTTAATGCTGACCATCCTTTCCTATTTTTTATCCGTCATAATCCAACAAACACTATACTCTTCCTTGGTAGATTTGCTTCTCCATCGTAAGTTATAAAACCTCCAGTCTCCTATAGAACACAAAGAGCATAACGCATCAGGCCCACGGGCCATGAGTTTGACAGGAGGGCAGCAACCTGGAACTAAGGAGAAACTTTCTAACAGTGAGGACAATTAACCAGTGGAACACCTTCCCTGCATCACTGGAGCATCACTGTACAGTCAATTGTCTGAAATGGTCTCCTGCTTGAACAGGGGGTTAGACTGGAAGACCTCAAGGGTGCCTTCCAGCTCTATTCTGATTGATTGATTCTGGATATATGGCACATTAAGCACATGGCAGAAATGGCCAGTCAGTGTCATTTACAGCAGCTTTTGCTAATTCAGAATTTTTTAAGGGAAAGATATTTAGAACATAATTGTAAAGGGGAAATATGCATTTAACAAGTGCATATAGGTTAGTCTCATTGATGATAATATTTAAGTCTCAGTTCTTCACACAGCTAATTGTAACGGTGAAATTTCTCTCTCAAGGTAAAATCCCTGAGTTGTTACCTGAAGGATCCATCAATGAAATGACTAAATTGGTTTTGGTGAATGCTGTCTACTTTAAAGGCAACTGGGCAGAGCCATTTGAAGAAAAAGATACTAAAGTCAAGCCTTTTAGGCTAAATAAGGTAAATAAAATTGTCTCTCTTTTGTAACAACAGTTTGCTCTTTAGATAGGTGTCGCAATAGCCACTCTCATGAAGCATCATCAACCTTTTTTCTAATCTCTTCTTATCTGTAGTCATGTAGCCATTGAAGCCTTATATCACTTCCCTTGGGCCCAATCACAAATCTCAACTTTCCCACGAGTTAAACTTAATTCTGTTCTGAAATATTTTACTGAATTTAGTGGATTATTTGTTTATTTGCTCTAATATATGAAGGAAAACAATAAAGCAGTTTTTTTATTTATTTTTATACTATAGTTAAGTTTTTTCCCTTGGATTATTTTTTAAGTTGGTTTCGATGTTCTGTTTATCCTTACCTGGAAATGAATTTCATTTAATAGAGTTGTATAATTTTAAAGAACAGCTATATATTAATATAGTTTTGCAAAAATACACTTCCCAGAACTAGTTCTATCAATTTCAGCTTATACATAGAGAAACTTTCTTCCCTGATTGATAAGCTCCTCAGTGTAATATTCTTAAAATAATGCAGAGAGAAAAGAAGAATGTGAAGATGATGTTTATGAAGGAGAAACTTCCTTTTGGTTATATCCCTGAATGCAAGTGTCGTGTGCTGGAACTGCCATACAAGGGAAAGGATCTTAGCATGATCATCCTTTTGCCTGATGACATTGAGGATAATTCCACAGGCCTGGAACAGGTGATTCTCTTGTTTTCTTGGTTAGATCTGAGTTAGATTGAAATAGTATCTTAAACAGTAAACAATAAGATGTCTATAAAATAAATGATTTTTATGTTATTTTTGGACAGGACAAGCATGGTTTTGCCTGAAAATACTTTAGTTTACTTCAAATAACGTTTAGACTATAAACTCTGCATTAATTTTTCCCCATCTGGACTTCTGCTAAAGCTGCAAATAGTTTAGGATGGGGCAGAAACCACCTGGCACTCAGTTAGAGAAAGACCATGTCTGGGGTAGAGAAATGTGTTTCTGGCTCTGCAAATTAATTCATACTGAAGTCAGTGACGTCACCTGTTTTTCAGCAACACGCATCTTTGTGCTGAAATGGAAATATTGTGGCATAGCGATGCAAATAATTTCTTGTCTGTCTTTGCCTTTTTAGCTGGAGCAGCAGCTGACTTTGGAAAAACTGCAAGAATGGACCCATCCAAAAAATATGAATTCCGACACGGACGTTTATGTACATCTACCTAAATTTCAGCTGGAAGAAAACTACGATCTTAAACCTTACTTTTCTGCCTTGGGGTTAATAGATATGTTTGAACGTGGCAAGGCTAATTTGTCTGGAATGTCAGGATCTCAGGATCTCCATGTCTCTAAAATTGTTCACAAGTCATTTCTGGAAGTAAATGAAGTGGGCACTGAAGCAGCAGCAGCTACTGC
>NW_028261382.1:176496129-176543629 GCF_051295495.1 Thamnophis sirtalis
GAAGGCCACAAATGTCGATCACATACCCACAGATTCAGGCAAAATATTAAAGAAAGTAAACTATGTTCTGTTCTAGGCATTCCTCTTTATCCCTCTGCGATTGGGAAGTCAGTAGGCATGAAATTAGTCATAACTGTTAATAATGATAAAAACCAAGAGGGATAATCATTGACAGCCAAGCTTTATTAACAGCTTTAAAGTTAAATAAATATCCCCATCTAAGTTTTCAGAACAAGTTCAGTATGCAATTTTTGAGTGCAACGTTTAAGTCTAATATATAATATTTTGCACAAAAGTCAGTATTTTCTGTTTCGAGTATTGACCTCTTTAGTACAACCTATTAACCTCTGGATGGACTTAGAGAAACCGTGCAATGAAAAACTGTTTATCTCTGTCCTCCTACTTATAAAACCAGGTGGGAAAATATTGCGATTGAGAAAAATGGCAAGATAGCATGGTAGAATGGGGATCTGTGGCTAGAAGTCTGTTTTTGGGTTTTTTTTAAGCAACATTGGTCAGGAGCACCAGGTTCAAGTCCTCATGCATCCACCTATTTAATCTAGATAATTTCCATCCTGATAATATTCAGAGGCTGCTACAAACCTGACATTTCTCCCCGCATCAACAGGTGGTCCTTGTTGAATCCTATTGGATTTGGTGTTTTGGTTTAAATGGCATCTTCAGAAAACTCCTTTGTGAGATTAGAACCGCTGAACTGCAGATAACAGTCAGCTGAAGTGGCCTGCAGTACTTTACCCTAACCACTGCGCCACCTCGGCTCTCTGGTTTCCCCCCCTCCTTTGTCTTAAAATAATCCAATAGCAAGAATTTTATTTGAGAGATTGGGTGGACTTTGACAAAGTGTTAGATGTCATTTTTTTTTAAAAAAAATCTTCCTGTGAGTTTATTGGGGGTGAAGTGGGTTGAATAGGGTGAATTGTATAGGGTCAATTAGATTTATAGCATAATTGTATGTGGGAGGAGGGGGGGAAGGTGTTTCATGATTTGATGTCATCTTCTTTTATACTTGATTTGCAACATGGCACACAAGTCCTTACGGAGCAGAGTTTGTATGGTTAGTGAACTTTTATTTGAAGTTCCAAGTAGCCCTATGGTTTTATGAGTCCCGATGAGTCATCCTGTGGTTTTATGAGTCCCAGACGTCTCCTTTCTCTCTCTCGCTTCTTAGCACACTTAGAATCAAAGATGGCCAAACATCTGGAGAGGATGGAGGTCCATTGTCTGGATGGAGAAGTCCTGCTGAAACCCTTTGAGGTCTTTTATAGTCTTGCCAGATGCTGGGCTAAATTACCCTGCATTACTCTTGATTTACACACTGTATCTTTAAAGCTTGTATCTCTCCAGGCACATATTCACTCTTCCTGTTTTTCTAACCTCAGGAGTGGAATAGCTACTATTTAATCAGATGTGAATGTGACTTTCTCATATCCAGATATAACGGCTTCTGCAGCTCCCTTCCATCCACACTGGCGCTAACTCTTTGGTAGCCTTTTCTCAAATGTTATAGCAATAGCAATAGCAGTTAGACTTATATACCGCTTCATAGGGCTTTCAGCCCTCTCTAAGCAGTTTACAGAGTCAGCATATGGCCCCCTAACAATCCGGGTCCTCATTTTACCCACCTCAGAAGGATGGAAGGCTGAGTCAACCTCACAGTGTAGGGATGAAATGCTCTAAACTTCGCTACCCGTTCGCAACCGGGAGCACTCATGTGCTCGCTTCGCTCATGCCTGGGGCTTCTGCGCATGCGCAGAGTGTCTGTGATGACATCTGGGCGGGTGGGCTGAGCCTCCTGCCACCGCAACTACCGGTTCGCCTGGTAATAGTGATGTCTGGTGTGTATTTTGTCATTGTGAGGAAATCTCTGCCGCTGAAATGGCTCTGAATGATAGAAAACAGCAGAAGCAAGAAGCGAAAGCAGGTAAACATAAATCTTGTTTTAAACTCCACCTTGTGGATAAGTGGACATCTTAAGTTTAAATTGCATTGTGGTTGAACCAGACATGGTCATTTCCTGCCAAAGTAACTTTATTTAGGAAGCGTTGACTAAGCATAGAGGTGGCAAGCCCATTTGTTGCTTCACAAAGGCAACACACGAGGAATGATTTGCAGGTAGGAAGGAACCCCAGGAAGGAACTCCTTAAATTTAACATTTTTTGGCTGGATTATTGTCGCTGCATTTTAGCTGCAAATTGTGAGCTTAGGCCCTTGTGTCTGAGGAAACGGCTCCTGCATTCTCCTGAAAGTGCTGTGGCAAATTTTGCACAGATGGCATTCAGCCGTGCTTTCAAGTCCCAGCGATGATGCCAAAGGAAGGATTATGCACACGCACAATAATCTCCCATTGAAATAAATAAGACTAATTAAAGGCTGTTCCAAGCATTCCTCCCTCCTGAGATGGGTTTTTAACTGGCGGAAGAAAAGCATTCTGGGATGCAATCAAATGTGCTCATTCTTTATTTATTTATGCCATTCAATCAGGCAACGCTAAGGACTTGCAAAAGCTGTATAACAATAATCCACACGAACCAAACGCATATAAATGTAAAATACATGTCCAAAAATATGAAATGCTGTTTAAAAAAAATTCAGCTCAGTAATTTTGATATCTAAGATTTCACTCTGCACATTGGAATTTCTTCTCATTATTAAGTGACCCTTTACGTGCACTGATTCCAGTGGAAGGGACATGATGGAAATCGGAGGGATAAGATGTAACGATATTTTCCTAACTTGTGTCCTAAATACTCGCATGACATCTTTCCACCCATAAATCTCAAGCTTCTTACTTGACTTTCTTATAATAGCATACTCTCTTGGAGCATTTTTTCCTAATTAATTTGTTTTCTTACTTGACTTTCTTATTTATAGCATACTCTCTTGGAGCATTTTTTCCTAATTAATTTGTTTTCAGTTTTATTCCACCCCAAATTAAATACTTTTAAATCCTCCTCATTTTCATGGGAATGCTTTAAAAACCACACTTAAAGTCTTGCAGGGTACACGGTAGGATTTTTTAAATAGCTTTCTTGGTTTGTAATTTGTGCTTTGAGTCTGTCATTGTTACAAAGGACAATAAAAGGGCTATTTCGTATCTTTGAGATCTCCCTAGGATGGAAATACTTCAAAGCAATTTTAGAATGATAAAGAACCTAATTCCAAAGTGAGTTTGAATCAGAAGATGTCTACATTGATTAAAAAGAAATATTTACACGGGTTAGACTTTTAACTACTATAATATAGCAGTAGACTTATATACCGCTTCATAGGCCTTTCAGGCCTCTCTAAGCGGTTTACAGAGAGTCAGCATATTGCCCCCAACAATCTGGGTCCTCATTTTACCCACCTCGGAAGGATGGAAGGCTGAGTCAACCCTGAGCCGGTGAGATTTGAACCGCTGACCTGCTGATCTAGCAGTAGCCTGCAGTGCTGCATTTAACCACTGCGCCACCTTGGCTCTTAGTCATTTAGATATTATTTTTAAATATCCACTAAAGCATTTGGGTTTTATTTTTAAATACCTCTGGATATCTGGTAAAGTACGCACATAGCAATGATTAACAGTTTGTTACTGCACTCCATTCTGTTGCATTGTAGACCAAGGAAGTAAAAACAAAGATATTGTTGGAATTGTGATAAGTCTTTGAAAAGTAATCATTCAAAGCCAAGAAAATCAGCTTTGGATTCAGCACTAAATGGATGCATTTATCTTACCTATCTGCCGTGCTATTTGCAAAATACAAAAAAAATAGAAAAAAAAGGGCATGTTTTATATAGTGGTTAAGGCATAAGGCTGGACACCAGGAGACTGAGTTCTAATCCTGCCTTAAAAGTCACCTGGGTGATTGAGTCAGTCTTTCTCAACCAAATTCTCCTCACAGGATTGTTTTGTGGAAAATATGACAGAGAAGTACAGATATGCGTGGTGTCTTTATTTGTTTATAAAAATAATACAGGCAGGGTGAAAAAAGCTAAAAAAAACCCCGCATGATATCATATACTGTATACGGTCCAATTAGCCAACAAGCTCTTTATAAAAAGCATGTTCCACATAAACCTTAAATGGGATATACTAATTATTATTAACCTCATAAATTAAAACTCATTGGAATGTATGCAGCCCTGTTTAATCAACTCCATTTATGGAAAAAAGATTATGGAAAAGAAGAAGAGAAAGAAATTATTTATTTACCTAAGGCACAGTTAACATTTGGTGTTCATCATTAACACAGCAAGTGAGGAAATTGATCTATAGAATAATCTACAAATTATCGGATCCCCCCCATAAGAGTTGGTACCCACACTGCAACCAGATTATGTAGCATTATTTAATTTGTGTATTAGCTCCTGGATTAAGAGTCTTCATACAATTATTTGACAAACCTTATAGGGTTATTACAGCTAAGTGCTAACCACAGGATTCCCACCTCATGCTAACTTCTACAACTAGGAGCAGAAAGACACAAAACTAAAATGAAATCAACTAGACTATATTATCATTTAGCGCAAAGTATGAGCAGAGCTTTCTAGGGCAATGACTAGAAAATCTGGAGACAAGTTCTTGAGAAATGAGAATTTTAGAACTAGAAAAGCATGATCTAAGATTTGGATGGCATTATTTTTGGGGGTGCAATAAAGTTAAGGGCAATGTGGATTTTTAAATATAATTATGTTAGCAGTGCCCTACTCAGAGGTGGGTTCCTACTGGTTCAGCCCAGTTCAGCCAAACCGGTAGTGGTATGCCGGCCTGGGTCACAGAACCAGCAGCGGCCCAGTCTGGCCATACCTCTGAACCGGTTCCCCGGTCACTGCAGTTGCCGCCGCCATCTTGTTTTTGAGTTCTGCGCATGCACAGAACAATTTCTATTGAACTGTGCATGCGCACGCAGTGAGCGAACCAGCAGTAACACTAGATTCCATATAGATCTAATTCCATAACATCTATATGGAATAGATACAAACCAGTGGTGGGTTTCAAAAATTTTTTGAACCTACTCTGTGGGCGTGGCCTCCTTTGTGGGAGTGGCTTGCCGGCCATGTGACTTGGTGGGAGTGGCTTGCTGGCCATGTGTTCTCTCTCTCTCTCTCTCTCTCTCTCTCCTTCCTTTTGCCTCTCTGCCCCTTTTTCCTTTTTTTCTTTCATCTCTCTCACTTTTTCTTTCTTTTTTCTTTTTTTCTTTTTTTCTTTTTTCTTTTTTTCTTTTTTCTTTTTTTCTTTTTTCTTTTTTTCTTTTTTCTTTCTTTCTTTCTTTCTTATTTTCTTTTTTCTTTTTTCTTTTTTTTCTTTTTTCTTTTTTCTTTTTTCCTTTTTTCCTTTTTTCCTTTTTTCCTTTTTTCTTTTTTTCTTTTTTTCTTTTTTTCTCTTTCTTTCTTTCTTTCTTTCTTTCTTTCTTTCTTCCTTCCTTCCTTCCTTCCTTCCTTCCTTCCTTTCTTTCTTTCTTCCTCCCTCCCTCCCTCCCTCCCTCCCTCCCTCTCTCTCTCTCTCTCTCTCTCTCTCTCTCTCTGTCAGTGGTGGGTTTCAAAAAATTTTGGAACCTCTTCTGTAGGTGTGTGCTGCTTTCTGGTGGAACCTCTTCTAACCGGTTCGGTAGATTTGAGGAACCGGTTCTACCGAACTGGTGCGAACTGGTAGGAACCCACCTCTGATACAAACCCAGTCCGTGCCTGTAAAACACCTTTGTGGATTTCAGCACAAGAAGCATTTTATAGAAAAGAAATAGCAGGGAAAGAGAAATCAATGTTATATTGAGAGTGCTTAGAACAAGAACATGGAAAATATAAGATGAAGCCAAAGAGCAATTGTCCATGGAGAGATTTAATTTTCCAATGGTTTCATATGTAATTTGGAGAGAGATTTAAAGTAGCCAAAAGGACATTTGCAATTGAACACATAAGACAGAATTTGAAACTGAATTATGTGCAAATGATGACCCTGCAATTACTAAACCATATAAGTTTTTATTGAAGAAATGAAAGAAGGAAAGTTAAAGACAAATAGACTAACAACTTTGGTTATACAGATGGATCAATGGGCATATATATGGTTGAAGGGACTGAAGTTCACATTATGGTACAATTTAAAAGACATTTTTTGTAAAATTACATGCAATTGATTATGTGATACCAGAAAAACTTTCTGTTATAAAGGTACTTAAAACTTATGTTGGAAATGTGGAAATAAGAAGGACCATTTTATCATGCTTGGTGGCCTTGCAAAACAACAGCAACTGGGAAGTTGCAGTTCAAATGTACACAACAATTTTTTAGTTGGGATTCATGATAGACAACTAGAAAAGGCTTACGTGGAAGATTGTTGTTTTAACATGGTAACGACAGCAAGATGGTTATATGTACAAAGATGGAAACAGTCTGAAATACCCACAGCGAAGGATTGGTTGGTGAACATAACTGAATTTATAGAGATAATAAAATTGACTTCCTTAATTAGAGAAAAGAGGTGACAGCTCTATCTGGTAGCCCCTGAAAATCCTTGTGGGCTTTTTGCTGAAAATAGAAAAAAAATGAGCCTGTGATTTATGATTTTGATTATTAAGGTAGAATATGGAAAGAATGAAGTCACAATATAACTATATATGGGGAAAGGATGAAATATAGCATCTTTACAGAATTTATAACTGCTATAAAGAACATTGGAAGCTCTTTCTTTATAGAAATGCTTTTCTTTTTCTTATTTTATGTTTTACATTACTTTTTTTTAAAAAAATGTATTGTTTTTAGCTCTGTAAAAGAATCCAATAAAAATAAAATTTAAAAAACCTTGAAGACAAAAGCTGGAGATTGGTGTCATTGTGCTCTAAGCATAATATCGTTGTGGCATTGTGTTCAGTGGGAGCAGAATCAAAAGAGAGTTGGCTTGCCTTGATAAAATGAAGTGTGTAATACATTTATTGCTTAGTATGAGGCACACTGGATTTCACAGCCTTCCTCTTTTCATTTTATTTTTTTCACCTTTTCCTCCAGACCTTAGCATCAGGAAAAATGACTCAATGCTCCGAGCCATAAATCATTTCCTGGTGATAGCATTGGTTCAATATGTCAGAAGTTCTCAGAATGTTATTCAGTGTTCCCAGAAAGAATTGGGAAGCCACTGTGAATTTGAAACGAATGAATGGACATGTAGTGAAATGGCAAGTTTCATACAGAATCCTTAAAAGTCTACCGTGA
The DNA here is from genome assembly GCF_051295495.1 of Thamnophis sirtalis. NCBI lineage: Eukaryota > Metazoa > Chordata > Lepidosauria > Squamata > Natricidae > Thamnophis > Thamnophis sirtalis. Next base: position 176,503,336 of record NW_028261382.1, read on the forward strand.
TAATTAGAATTTGGAGTTGCACATTCTTTTCCTATCTGGCAAATAGAGAGAAAACACCTGAGGACTTTGGAAAAGGCTTCTTATCTAAAATTGAAACAATTCTTCTAGACTTCAGTTTCTACTCAGTCCCTAGTCTAACCAGACTTAGTCAGCAAATCACTAATATTGTCTTCATTATTTGTAGCCATTAGGATGCGGTGGCTCAGTAGCTAAGACACTGAGATTGTCGATCAGAAAGCTTGGCAGTTCGGTGGTTTGAATCCCTAGTGCCACATAACAGAGTGAGCTCCCGTTACTTGTCCCAGCTTCTGCCAACCTAGCAGTTTGAAAGCACGTAAAAAATGCAAGTAGAAAAATTAGGAATCATCTTTGGTGGGAAGGTAACGGAGTTCCATGCGCCTTAAGTGTTTAGTCATGCCATCCACATGACCACGGAGACGTCTTCGGACAGCCCTGGCACTTCGGCTTTGAAACAGAGATGAGCACCGCTGCGAAGTAACCATCCTCTGCTACCAAACGTGATGTACCCGTGGTTCGCTCATGAGGCCAATGTTGAGAAAAGACACGGACACGAGCTTTCTCGGGATGAGGCGACCCAGATTGGGGTCTGGGAGCCCCTTTTATTGAGACGGGACAAAGGCAGGAGGAGCAGTCAGCATGTGATTTAAGACAGCCTGTCAAACTACAATTGCTAATCTACTGCTCAGGGAAGTTCTGTCTATATATGGTCAAATCCTGGGCGTCATTGGGTAAGGCACATCTAGAGTGAACTATCAGGATGTTATGTTATGAATTATCAGGATGTTATGGAGTACTATCAGGATGTTATGTTCTTTAGGAGTTTGTTTTTTCCTATGTGGTTCAGCGTGGCTGCGCATGCCCTGTTATGCACTAGGCCATGGGTGACCCATACCTACACAAGGAGTTATATGACAACACACCGCCCCCTAGAGTCAGGAACAACTAGCACATATGTGCGAGAGGAACCTTTACCTTACTATTTATCTGCATATATTATTCTACTCTCTTGGATGATACAATGTGAATTTCCCATTTTGTCTTGTTGGGGTTTCCAGCTGGATATGTTCACCTTAAATTAAATCATCACCTATCACCTTAAATTTGGATGAGACTCAACTTACTATTTCCTATTCCGATGATCCTTTTTTCCTGTCATTTCTTGCAGTTTTCAGGGCACTTGCTATTTTATTTCTCTTGTAGAGGAAAATCTGGACGTTCTTGATAAGAAAGAATCTTTAAAGGCTTTCATCAATAATATTACAAGCATCTTCAACTTGTATTTGGTATTTAATCATTCCTTACTGTTGCTAAGCGATTAATTCATGCTCTATTGGTGTCTCACCTGGATTACTGTAGTATTTTCTTGGCACTCCTGAGATTGCTGTTCATCCTTTGGCATAGATTTAGAATTGCACAGTTTGGGCGATCTTGGACTTCTTCCAATTCATTCTTTCATCCCCTTTTCGTAAACCTTCACATTGGCTCAGCAATGCCTGCAGTACATTACAAAGGGGAGGGGGGGAAATCAAACTGACAAAAGCAGGATTGCTGCACGGTGATGCAATAATCCAGTCCTTCTCTAACCAGTGACAGCTATCAATCTAGAGGACAGTTAAGGTACCACCTCCCAATACTTACAGTAACTGGGGTGACCCTTATTATTATAAGAGCCAAGGTGGCGCAGTGGTTAAATGCAGCACTGCAGGCTACTGCTAGATCAGCAGTTCAGCGGTTCAAATCCCACCAGCTCAGGGTTGACTCAGCCTTCCATCCTTCCGAGGTGGGTAAAATGAGGACCCAGATTGTTGGGGGCAATATGCTGACTCTCTGTAAACCGCTTAGAGAGGGCTGAAAGCCCTATGAAGCGGTTTATAAGTCTACTGCTATTGCTATATTGCTATTATCATAGATAAGGTATTTCTGCATCAAGTCACTTTCTTGAAGAGACGAATTAACGTAAGTTCACATTCAGAATTGAATAGAATCTTGGACTTAGTTCCCATGGATATGGCCCAACCTTACGCTCTTTGGTGATTCTCACCTTTGACAAAGTAGTAGGTTTTTAAGGTACCCTTTCCAAATGTCCCTCCTTGCTGAGGTACATGTGTTCTTGCTGAACATCTCAAGCTTTAAAACAGTGGGGACTCTGTGGAGCACTTTCTATTCCCATAAGAACTACTACTCATGTCAATCTTCCCCCCCAGTTTCGTGGAGCTCAAGGCCTTTCTAGGCTTCAAGTCTCTTATTCTCTACTTCATCATTTCAGTTCTTTCTGTTCGGTTATTCCAATATAATCTATAATGGGAAGAAGGAATTTATTTATTTATTTATTTAGTAAATTTATAGGCTGCCCAATCTTGAAGGACTCCGGGTGGCTTACAAAGAGAAAAGAAGAGAAATTAATAAAAAATAAAGGAAACAATTTAAAAACATCACCTCTAAGCGGTTTACAGAGTCAGCATATCGCCCCCACAGTCTGGGTCCTCATTTCACCCACCTCGGAAGGATGGAAGGCTGAGTCAACCTTGAGCCGGTGAGATTTGAACCGCTGAACTGCAGATAACAGTCAGCTGAAGTGGCCTGCAGTACTGCACCCTAACCACTGCGCCACCTCGGCTCTTGTCTTGGGGTCTTCTCTTCAGAAGCTTTCCACTATCCAGATATGTTAATCCTGGTTTTTTAAGGCACTGGCGTCTCCTTCGTTACCAAGATGTGAGAGATGTGGAAGAAAATGTTTCAGAAAGATTCTGCCTTAATTGATTAGTAAAACTCAGCCTAGGAATTCCCCTCTTAACAGTTTTCAAGTCTCATGTAGCTCACAAACCAAGAAAGCAATACAATAATAGCACGCCTTTTCCTAGTTGAGGAAAAGAACAGAATCTTGAATAGTTCCTAAAGATGCTCCTGGGAACTATGTATGACCCAGAAGCATTGCTAGTAATACAGATTATGCCCAAGGCTGATGTTTTGCTATGCAGCAGGATGACACTTCCAGTGTATGCATTTTTATTAATAGAATCTAAGCTAGTGGAGCAAGGAAACTGAACTTATGAAGATATCCAAAAGCATGCTATTGTGTAAGGGCTCCAGATTCCTTGCATTAAAGGAAAAAACATATAGAAGAATTTTCAAACTTTTAGCATTCTATTCCTAATCTGAACTTCTTCTGTGAAGGGTACTTTGAGCCAAAGAGCACAAAAGTTGTTTGACCTGAGTAACACATTACAAGTAATCCTCAATTTATGATCACAATTGAGACTAGGATTTCCATTGCCAAGCAAGAATGGTGGTAAAATCAGTGGTGCTCAGTTTTACAATACTGTTTCGCCCTGATTGTTGTGCTTGTTAAGTGAATCACATAGTGGTTGAGCATATCCAGTTTCCACGCTGCCTTTTTAAAAAATTTATTATCAATGTTATTGGCCAGCCGGCTTTGTGTCTGAAGTAGAAATCACAATCTCTGTGTTTTTAATCTGGTGCTTTAACCACTAAACCAAACTGGATATTGAAACTAGACTGTAGCATACTGCTTCATTTTAATTTGTACCCTTGTTGCCTTAAGCTCGAGGTGAGATGGATCAATGGATTTTTTGCATAACATTCAAAAGCAGAAATGTTTCCCACATTTTGACCTTCAGGCGCTACCTCCAAACTTGAATCCATTCAAGATGGTGTCTATTTATTCCTTGAGACTGTTCATGTTACAACACATTTGCCAACAACAGGTAGCAAAGTCTATATCAGAATAATGTTTGGATATGGAATTACAGGATAATTCTGAGCAGCCCAGGTTCAAATCAAATCAAATCAAATCAAACCAAATCTTTATTGTCAATGCACAACATGTGTACAATGAAATTGAATGAGCCCCCCCCTTGGTGTAGCCCCCCCCCAAAAAAACACAAAATACATCTCAATAACTCAATAAATGAAAGAAATAGAATTCCTAAACCCAAATAAGTAATAACTAACACACATTCCCATATGCCTATATGTATGTGACATTATATTATATATTACATCAGTATGAACATATTCCACGTTGTGCTTTCCGTGCAAGTCTGTCATATTAAATCTAATTGTGGTGTTATATTGCGTTCAGAAGTCTTGACAGCCCACGGATAAAAGCTATTTTTCAGTCTATTTCGTTCGGCTGGCTATGCTTCCATATCTCCTGCAACTGTTGTAAACAATTGTGATTACCAAGCACTCAAATTCTGATCACGTGACCATGGGGGAAGGCTGTGATTTCATAAGTGTGAGGATCAGTTATAAGTCACTTTTTCAGTGTCATTGTAACTTCAAATGTTCGCTAAGGAAATGGTTGTAAATCAAAGACTACCTTAATGGCTCAGATACACTAATATCCAGAAGAACTGGGAAGATAAGAGGTTGTATTAAGACTTTCACATTTCAAGTTTTATAGAAAAACCACTATTTTTAGCAACTACTAGGATCTGGTGGGAAGCCGTATTCAAGCTTAAATAAAACAAAAAAGCTTAATATAGATGGCATTGTAGTCAATATAACAATAAGAATGAATAAAACGTATATTGCTTTTTTTGTAGTGATTCCTGCTTACGTTTCTAGAATTTTCTTGGCAAGATTTTGGAAATGGGTTCCCTTGCCTTTTTCCTAGGTCTGAGAGAGAGAATGCTGGTCCAAGGTCACCCAGTGGGCTATCTGCCTAAAGTGGAACTAGAAATCACAATCTCCCAGTTTTTAATCTGGTGCCTTAACCACTAAACCAAACTGGCTGGGGATATTGAAATTAAATTGCAGCACATTGCTGCATTTTAAATTCACTCGTACCATCCTTGCCTTAAGCTTTAGGTGAGATGAATCGATTAATTTTCGCCAAACATTCAAAAGCAAAAATGTTTCCCGCTTTTTGACCTTCAGGCACTTCCTCCAAACTTGAGTCCTAAAGATGATGTCATATACTTCTGTTTTTTCCTTGTGACCGTTTGCGTTACAACACATTTACCAACAACAGGTAGCAACGTCTGATATAAGAATAACGTTTGGATGAGGAATTTAATAGTTACGTTATAATAGAGGTAAGACATGAGTCTTCAAGAATACCACAGACAGCCAAGAAAACACATGGATCATAAAAGAAATCAATCCAGACTTCTCTCTTGAGACACAAATAACCAGCCTTAAATGATCAAATTTAGGACACATCAGGAGAAAACATTTCTGTCTTAAGAAGAATATAATGCCAGGAATGATTGAAGAAAAGAGGACAATCGGCAGTGGGATGGACTCAATTACAGAGGCAACAGGTGCACCATTGGGAAAGCAGAAAGGCCAGATCAGGGAAGATCAATCTAGAGAAAGTCTATGTGGACATTGTTAACATGATGATACATCATCCATCCATCCATCCATCCATCCACTGATCCATCCATCCATCTATCCATCCATCCATCCATCAATCCATCCACTGTACAAGTAATTGGGAATAATGCAGAAGGTTATTCAATTTTAGATATCTGAATGGTGTTGTGATTGTGGAAAGTATTAAGCCTCGGATCTCTTGTTAACAAATTCTGGTACATAACTGCTTAATTTCTAGTCACAAATTGTGAATAAAGTGGCAATACCCTTTTGCTTTCAAATTGTCTGACATGTAATAGATGGAAAAATCAATCCTTTTTCTGCCTAGTCCATTATTCACTCCTTTTCTCTGCTGTGGGACGACACTTTTAAGATTATTGTTCTCTTCATATTGTTCTACTCTCCTGTTTTTAAAGTAAGATAATAATGCCAATGGGAAAATCGCCAGGAGAAGACTTAACTTCATTATACTTCCTTTAATTAGAAAATGTATAAGATTGTTGGGGGCCACCCTGAGCTGGGAGAGATAAAAGCATGAATGAATACATGAATTGGGCTTATCGGGGGAGAACTTGGTTTCTGATTCAGAAAGAAAAATATTTTAGGCACGAAATAGTTGCCCTACAAGTTCCATAGCAATAGAAATGTTTTAGAAATACATACTTGCTTGGAGTTCTGGTAATTCTAATATATGTTTAGATGCTACCAAGTGGAGGAAAATCTTACGTTTGCGCCTTTAATCTATCTTTGGAAAGCTTCTCCCTGGGAACCAAAATCTAAAAAAAGTAATTAATTTCCTAAACCTGTGAAATGAACTGGGGAAAAAATGCATAAAAGGCAGACCTATGAAAAACGGTGTTATAAATACTACAGTAATATATAAAGCATTTGCACCGCCCCCACATCTAGTGTTAGACTAGTACATTTTTTTCAGATGCCCATGGCTTCTTTTATGTGCTAATACTTGGGGGGATGCAAAGGCACATATGCAAGTCCAGATTTACTGCCTATGTTTTTTCAAGCATAATCATGGTTAGCAAGATGGGAAAATGCATCATCATTATTCTGATGAGGATTATTTTTTCTCTCCCCCCTTTCAACAATACACACAGGAGTATTGGCAAGGAAGAGAGTGGAAAGTCAATTATGAAAGCATATGCAAGTTTCTTTCTGATTTCCTCCAAAGACATTATGTGCACCACTAATTAGTTTGGAAAGTGATGTGCTTCTCTAGACTGATTTTGTCGTGTGCCTTTGCACACTGAAAACTACTTCCTGCCCATATCAATGATCTGCTGCACAGCATAAACTGAATCTAATTATGATACCCAGCGGTTCAGCTAATCTACTATATACATGTTTAACTGACATCTGATTATACACTGACATCAACACAGTATGCATATTCCACCGAATGCTTGAATATGGACTCTTGAGAGTCCCTTGGACTGCAAGGGAGATCAAATCAGTCAATCTTAAATTAAAAAACAACACAACCCTGAATGTTCTTTGGAAGGGCAGCTACTGAAGCTGAAATCCATATCGTTTGGCAAGCAAATAAGAAGGGAGGACTGGTTAGAAAATGTTGGGAAGGATGGAAGGCAGAAGGGGGAGGAGACAGCAGAAGATGAGATGGTTGGATTAGTGTAATTCAGGGGTGTCAAACTCACATTGTCATGGTGGCGTCACGTGACATATTGTGCCTTCTTCCTCCCTTTGTTAAACTGGGCGTGGGCCTGGCCAGTGTGTTATGCACCTGGCCCATGGGCTGTGAGTTTGACACCCCTGGTGTAATTGATGCAATGAACATTAATCTTGGCAAACTCTGGGAGACAGTAGAGGAGAGGGGCCCCTGGTATACTATAATCCATGGGATCACAAAGAGTCGGGCACAATTTAGCAACTGAACAACAAATTCTATACATCTTTGTATAGCTTCAGACTGAATCTTCAGGAGAAATGCAGGCCTGTTGACCAACTGTTAGGGCTAACAGAGTATACAGCTGCCCCAGTTTTAATCGAAAGACAGCACAGAGGTAACTGGAATTTCATCTACCTAACTGTGAATCACATCCTGCTCTAAATTAAAAAAGCACATCTAATGTAGAAGATAATTTATTAGGTACAACTAATATGAAAGAAGAAAAATGCTACATTGAGATGAGTGGGAACAGAGCAATATGTTTCGTTGGTTTTAAAAATGGAAGTATGCCATACATTATAAAAGAAGAAATGGTTTACATTTGATATGCCAAAGTATTTTGGTTCTCTATATTGGGCACGTCTCAAAACAATTGATTTGGTTGTTGGAGCCTGGTAATAGAATACAGATTCTGGTTGAAAGGAATATGGAGTTTTTATCTGGACTTGAGCTGAGCAATCTGCAGCCAGCGAATGCTGGCTGGGGAATTCTGGGAGTTGAAGTCCAGACATCTTCAAGTGGCCAAGGTTGAGAAACACTGATCTATTGCTTGTATGTTATGCTTTTAACCCAGTTTGAGATCTGTAGTAATTCAAAGCACGTAACAAGTTTAATAAATAAAGAGTTAATTAATTAATAAAGTGCATCTCCCCTAATCCCTTCCTTTTGGCTGTGCTGGTTTGGTCCGATAAGAGTTGACACCCCAAATATCAGGACACCAGATTGCCAAACTCTTATTGTTTACCAGTTTGCTTCCCTATTTACAAAAAAAATGTTTGCAATTTTTTTAAAGTGATTTTGCCTAAGCACAGACAGATGCTGTAAAAAAAAACCCCTCTTGTCCTTGTGCCCCTTTTCTTGGCTTAAAGTCAATGTGATGATAGCAACAGAAATCCCTTAGGATAAAACAATGGGAACAACCAGTGGGATTTTCTCAATGCACAAAACATTCCCAATCTTTGATGTTACAATTTTCCCAGCACTTTCGGCATCCTTTCTAAGAGTCTGATTGCTTCAATCTTGTCTTTTGGTGCTAATCATCTTAGTTCACTGGCCTGAAATCTGAAACAAGCCAGGCTGCTTTCTTACTGATGGTTCTGCATGCTGGCTTGGTCATGTTTTTAGCAGTTAATTTGTTGTGAAAATGTCCAAGGAAAGAACTCAAGCTGTAAGCATACATTGGGGAAGTTCAGAAAGGACACATTGATGTTCTGTAATGAGTTTGGAAAATCTGAGCCAAAATATATGATTCCTTAGCAGGATTGCTAGAGAGGTTTGCGGGGAATTCTTTTGTCCTAGTTAAAAATCTTCTGTCCTAGCAGGATGGGGACATATGCCCTTCAGATGACACTGTTCCCCCATAGCCAAGAGTAAGAGATGTTATAAATTATAATTCTGTCTCCTGAACCATAGGCTATATCAGCTGATAGGTACTTTGGGAAATTAAAATGACGACTCACAGAGTTAGCTTCCCATTGTAGAGAGTTTAGAAGAGTGTAACATTGTCATTCATCTTAGGACAGTGTTTCTCAACCTTGTCAACTTGAAGCTGTCCGGACTTTAACTCCCAGAATTCCCCAGCCAGCAAATGCTGGCTGGGGAATTCTGGGAGTTGAAGTCCGGACACCTTCAAGTTGCCAAGGTTGAGAAACACTGTCTTAGGAGCTGTCTTAAGATGGTAGACACGGTCCGATCCAGGGGTGAAATCCAGCAGGTTCTGACAGGTTCTGGAGACCCAGTAGCGGAAATTTTGAGTAGTTTGGAGAACCGGTAGCAGGAATTTTGAGTAGTTCGGAGAACCGGTAGCGGAAATTTTGAGTAGTTTGGAGAACCGGTAGCAGGAATTTTGAGTAGTTCGGAGAACTGGCAAATGCCATCTCTGGCTGGCCCCAGAATAGGGTGGGAATGGAGATTTTGCAGTATCCTTCCCCTGCCATGCCCACCAAGCCACACCCACTAAGCTACACCATGCCCACCAAGCCACACCCACAGAACTGGTAGCAAAATAAATTGAATTTCACCACTGGTCTGATCCTACGTGGACACTGGTCTAATCCTGTGCTTATCAGAGCCGAGGTGGCGCAGTGGTTAAATGCAGCACTGCAGGCTACTTCAGCTGACTGCAGTTCTGCAGTTCAGCTGTTCAAATCTCACCGGCTCAGGGTTGACTCAGCCTTCCATCCTTCCAAGGTGGGTAAAATGAGGACCCGGATTGTTGTTGGGGACAATATGCTGACTCTGTAAACCGCTTAGAGAGGGCTGAAAGCCCTATGAAGCGGTGTATAAGTCTAACTGCTATTGCTATTGCTAAATAATGGCCAAGATTTAGCCAGAGATTGCAGAGAAAGAATAACCTCTACGTACATTACTATGGGAGACTATGGGCAGATGCTTATCTCCCTCACCAGGGGTACGAAACACCCATTCCACTGGAGCTTTTCTTTCAAACAGGATATTTCCCAAGCATGTTCTTTTTTTTTTTTGAGAAGGTGACTTTTATTATGATGACAGCCCAGTCCTCTCTGGGTGAAATGATGCTTCCTGGTGCGTTAATAACAAATGGGGCAAATTAATCAGAAACTAATAACAAGATAGGAATCCTTTGGGATGGAAACTGCACCCAGGGAATTAGCAGCCCTGTCAAGTAGCTGCATCCACCTGGCCAAACAGGAAAGGAAATATCTCACCTGCTGCTTCCCATCATTTCTGCTGACTTGAACTTGGCCGCTGAGTACAAGTGAAGATAAATATTCTACTTCCTGCTGTTTTTTTTTAATTGATGGTTCTGGTACTCAGGCAGGTCGAGGGCTGTGGGAAGATCGCCAATGAAGAGTGGTTTCCAATCTGAACCCAAGGGGCTAATATTACGATGCTTCAAAGGCCAGGGATTCATTTTGCAAAATTTGCAAACTCAACAGCCTAAATCTACTGAAAATTAAGCATCCATCCAAACAAACAAACGGGGGGAAAAAGCAGATGCACTAGAATGCAATCTGAATCACGTCTACCCAAATGCAATTCCGACTCAATTTAGTATTTATATTATTTTCTGATGAGGGTCTCTCCGTCATCCAGGTCCTGGTTGTCCCAAAGACGCTTTTTCAAGGAGCAACTGGGCTTTCTGGTTTTTCTTTGAAGGCATTTCCCTTCTCATCCAAGAAGCTTCTTCCACTCTGAACAGGCTGCCCTAGATTGGTTAGAGATGATGTAGGCGATCTGGAGGATGGGCAAGTAGGATCACATACAACATGTTTGGTGGAAGAGCACGGCGACTGGACATCATCAAAACTGATACCAGGCAGAGCATAGGACAACTTAAAGAAGGAGTGCAAGATCAGTAGATATGGAGAGACCTGGCCCACAGAATCACCAAGAGTTGGACACAACCGGATGGATATCTTCCTTTTCCTCCTCCTCCTCCTCCTCCTCCTCCTCCTCCTCCTCCTCCTCCTCCTCCTCCTCCTCCTCCTCCTCCTCCTCCCTCTTATTCCTTCTCAACTTTTACTCAAACATTTCAAGTGCGTAAAAAGAACATATACACAAACGACTACTTTTTAATTTAAAAAAGAAGTTTCATAAGATTACATCCTTATTGGCAACCCTATTGTCCGTATTAGCAATAGCAACAGCAGTTAGACTTATATACCGCTTCATAGGGCCTTCAGCCCTCTCTAAGCGGTTTACAGAGTCAGCATATCGCCCCCAACAACAATCCGGGTCCTCATTTCACCCACCTCGGAAGGATGGAAGGCTGAGTCAACCTTGAGCCGGTGGGATTTGAACCGCCGAGCTGCAGAACTAGCAGTCAGCTGAAGTGGCCTGCAGTACTGCACCCTAACCACTGCGCCACCTTGGCTCTATATTCTCCATCCTTGGATGCAGTACCTCCAGGATGTATTCAAAAATTGACCTGGGATTGTGATTTCTACTGGAAAACAGAAAATGATTAAACTCATGTACAATTTAATGGACATGAGTTAATTTCATCTGCATTTAAATACATTTAGGCATTTTTCAATTGAAATTAATTTAAATGAGACATTTTCCTGATTTGGCCTGCAGGAAGTCCTTGACGTATAACCACAATTGAGTCGAAGATTTATGTTGCTGAGTGAGATGGTTGTTAAGTGAGTTTTGCCCCATTTTGTGACCTTTCTTGCTACAATTGTTAAGTGAATCACTGTCGTTGTTAAGTTACTCAAATGGTTGTTAAGTGAATCTGGGTTCTCCATTAAATTTGCTTCTCAGAAAGTTGCAAAAGGTGACTAAATGACCACAGGATACTGAAACCATTATAAATATGAATCAATTGCCAAGCGCTTGAATTTTGATCGCATGACCACGGGCGTGAGATGTTAAAACCCAATTTTATGCTCACAATTCAAAAGACAAGTCTGGTTCACAATTCAAATGTTTTTAATTGCAAAGAAATTGAAGAAGCGGTTGCTAGCGCGGCCTCCCAGAATCCTTCCCAATGGCTTGACTGCTAGGAGCGCAAAGACAGATTTCAAGTAATACAATTTATACGTTTCTATTCATCATACCTGACTCTTAAGCCCTCCCCATTTCCTTTGAAGTTATTTCGCATTTCAGCCTGACTTTTCCTGCAGTTCCCCTTTTGCTCCTTCGGTTGTTTAGGCTGTGGATGTTCACCATCTCTCCATATGGTGAGCTTGTCTGTATTTCAAAGTCAAAGGAATTTTACAATCGAGAAAAACAGCCCCAAGAGTCTCACACCTTTGTGTTACATTTGACACTTTATATGAAAGAGTAACTTGTTATTGATTTCCTTCGTGGGGATTCTGCAGCAGTCGCAAGTGTGAAAAACGGCCATAAGTCACATTTTTCAGTGCTGTTGTAACTTTGAATGATCACTAAACAAACTGTCGTAAGCCGAGGTGGCGCAGTGGTTAGGGTGCAGTACTGCAGGCCACTTCAGCTGACTGTTATCTGCAGTTCAGCGGTTCTAACCTCACCGGCTCAAGGTTGACTCAGCCTTCCATCCTTCCGAGGTGGGTGAAATGAGGACCCAGACTGTGGGGGCGATATGCTGACTCTGTAAACCGCTTAGAGAGGGCTGGAAGCCCTATGAAGCGGTATATAAGTCTAACTGCTACTGCTATTGCTCAGAGCCGAGGTGGCGCAGTGGTTAAATGCAGCACTGCAGGCTATTTCAGCTGACTGCAGTTCTGCAGTTTGGCTGTTCAAATCTCACCGGCTGAGGGTTGACTCAGCCTTCCATCCTTCCGAGGTGGGTAAAATGAGGACCTGGATTGTTGGGGGCAATATGCTGACTCTGTAAACCGCTTAGAGAGGGCTGAAAGCCCTATGAAGCGGTATATAAGTCTAACTCCTATTGCTATTGCTACCTGTACTTTTCAGAGTATAGTCTCCGATTTATGACATTTCAGCCAAATATGAATTTCACTCTAGGAAAGGTAGTGTTCTTTTAATGTAGGTTAATTTGAACTGCTCCCACCCTACCTTGTTGGAAGTAAAAAGCTGTTGGATGCAGCTACGTGATAAGCCAAGTTGGAGAACGGGGAAGGAAATGTTTGCTTCTGTGCAATCTTTTCCCACATGAAAGGCCAGCTGCGTGTTACCATGTCTTTTCCTGAGTTGTAGAAGCTACATGGGTGAGACCTGAGCTGTGTTGAGTAAGATAGGCCTTGTTAGTTTCCACAAAGGAAGGAAAAACTCTTATCTGATCAAGAGAATGGGGGGGTGGGGGTTGGGGAAATCATTTGGGTTTCCATTTATGGCGTTTCTACACAATAGCGAAGTGAAATGCGTTTATAGGTCCACTGAAAAACATTGGAAAACCTACAGGGATAATAGTCATAGTTTTGGGAGTGGATGGGTCGCGCATGTGTGCTTTTCAGTCAGTGTTAACTCCTGGCAACGGCTTAAATGGGTTTCTTCAGTTTTCTTGGCCACATTTCAAAAGTAGCTTGCAATTCCCTCCTTCTTAGTGACCGGCCCAAAATCACTCAGCTGGTTTTGTGCATAAGACAGGACTAGAGGGGAGGGTGGGGGGGAGGGATATATATCAGGTTTGACGAGACGTGTTAGATTTTAATGTAATTTGATTCCACATGTATACTGTTTTCTCTTATATTTTCATTACTATTATTATTATTATTTTTTCTTTAAAACTAGGATATGTTAAGCATATTGATATGAAGCGGAAATACACCAATGAGAGGAAGAGTGGGAAACAGAGGAGAGAAGAAAGATGGGAAGAGAGGGATAGGAGAGAGGGTAAGGGGGGAAGATGAGGAGGATAAGGAGGAGGGGAATGTAGAGAGAGGAGAAGGAGAAAGGAAGGGGAAGTAGAGTAGAAAAGGATGATGGAGGGAAGATAGAAAGTTGGAGAGAGGTAGAAGAAAGATGTATATGGAGAGCAGAAGAGCTATAATGGGTTTTTATTTTTCTGGGCATTGTTGACAAAAGGAACTGATGTAATTATTATTTAATACTATATGATACTGGCTATGTATAGTATACATGTGAGTGTATGTTATGAAAATGGAAATAAAAAATATTCCAAAAAAAAAAAAAAGACAGGACTAGAATTCATGGTATTGCAGTTTCTAGTCTGGTGCCTTAACCACTGCACTAAACCCAAGTTTCAGTAAATAGAAAGAATGAAAATTCTATGCATCTCTCTCTTTCTCTCAGCTTTACTGTCTCCACTCTGATCCACAGAACTCAGAACGGGAATGTTGGACACCTTCCCAATACAATAACACCAAGTGTTATGTTACTTTATATTATTATTCAGTCATTTCAAAGCATATTATTGTTTCTCTTTGCGTGGTGTTTTGCATTGAGTTTCCTAAAATCACTTCTTTCAATTTCAATTTCCGTTCCAATTCCAAGTTTGTGGTTTCGTCTGTTGTCTCAGCTTTACCCTCATGGCATCATTTTATACTCAGATTTGTACAAAACACAACGGATGTTCATTAATTTATAACGTAAAGGACTTACTCAGAATCAGAGCCGAGAAAAACAGCCCCAAGAGTCTCACACCTTTGTGTTACATTTTACACTTTATATGAAAGAGTAACTTGTTATTGATTTCCTTCGTGGGGATTCTGCAGCAGTCGTAAGTGTGAAAAACGGCCATAAGTCACATTTTTCAGTGCTGTTGTAACTTTGAATGGTCACTAAACAAACTGTCGTAAGCCGAGGTGGCGCAGTGGTTAGGGTGCAGTACTGCAGGCCACTTCAGCTGACTGTTATCTGCAGTTTAGCGGTTCTAATCTCACCGGCTCAAGGTTGACTCAGCCTTCCATCCTTCCGAGGTGGGTGAAATGAGGACCCGGATTGTTGTTGGGGGCGATATGCTGACTCTGTAAACCGCTTAGAGAGGCCTGAAAGCCCTATGAAGCGGTATATAAGTCTAATTGCTATTGCTATGCTAATGAATTGCAACAGAATGTGTATATTGACCAGTGGTAGCATTCAAATAATTTAACAACCGGTTTTCTGCCCTAATGACCATCTGGGTAGGTATGGCTTGGTGGTCATGTGACCGTGTGGGCGTGGCCAACTCAACATCGTTGATGTCGATGGGCGCTTCACCTTAGCTGTTACAAAGCAATAAGGGTTAACCGAGAGGCAGTTTCTGCAAGCAGGGCAATAAAGATTAGGCTAGAAACAACACCAGAATGTTTCCTTCCTGCCTCTCCCGAATAGATGCGAATTGGTTGAATCCCACCACTGATATTGACAGGCATTTGCTGGCTGGGGAATTCTGGGAGTTGAAGTCCAGACATCTTCAAGTTGCCAAGGTTGAGAAACACTGCTTTAAACAGTGACACAACTTCTTTTTATAAAAAAAGGCAGGTATTTTAGGTGCAACTTCTCCTACACAATTTCAAGTTCATGAGCTCCAAGGCCAGATGAGAAAATCCCATTTATAGATGCCCACGAGATCTGGATCTTGAAGGGTTTACAATCCAACATATGAGTGAGACATAAATTCACCAGGCAATAGCTGAGAAATTCAACAGCTCTTAAAATGGCTTTAAAACAAAACACACACACACAAAATAAAACATCCCAAAAGCAATCTGTTCATCCTTTATATATCACGAATAGGGTTTTGGCAAGAGCCATACTGAGGATGTTTATAGGCTTAGCAACTATATTATAGGGGCGTCATGCTTTATTTTCTAAAAATAAAATACGAATGTTCTCTTTCTTCAAGGCCCATGTTTACTGTAAATATAATAAAAACACATTATCCTTTGTTTACGCACATAAAATATTTGCCTGCTTTGTATGTTATAAATTGCTGTGAAGATCAGCTTATCTTAGCTCATGAAACAATGCTGTAGTTATAAATTGATTGTGAAAGCTATACTATATTCTCCTATTACAATTCAAGGACACACAGATCTTGGTGCGCAGATTCTATGCCAGTGGCAAAAGTCAACATTAAGATGCCAGTGCCTTACCAAGAAAGATAAGCCATAAATTGCCACCACAATATAAGATCATTGAAGGAATTTTGCTGGGTCAGACCGTGAAATTCAACATTTTTCGTCTGACAGAGGTCAACCCAATGCGTATGGCAAGAGCATGAAGCAGGCAGCAGAAAGCAAATATATTCCCATATTTGAAGCCTCACATCTTAAAACAGCAGAAGAATCAATCTTGATATTGGGGAAGTGAGGGTAGTAACCCTTAGAAGAAGAGCCGAGGTGGCGCAGTGGTTAGGGTGCAGTACTGCAGGCTACTTTAGCTGACTGTTATCTGCAGGTCAGCGGTTCAAATCTCACCGGCTCAGGGTTGACTCAGCCTTCCATCCTTCCGAGGTGGGTAAAATGAGGACCCAGACTGTGGGGGCGATATGCTGACTCTGTAAACCGCTTAGAGAGGGCTGAAAGCCCCATGAAGAGGTATATAAGTCTAATAAATCAATCAATCAATAAGTTAAGGCAAATCTGGTAGTGTAGATCTACTACCACTGTCAGATAAGATAGCATTAGCACTAGCTAGCATTTAGACTTATATACTGCTTCACAGTGCTTTACAACCCTCTCTAAGCGATTCACAGAGTTACCATATTGCCCCCAACAATCTGGGTCCTCATTTTATCGATCTTGGAAGGATGGAAGGCTGAGTCAACCTGGAGACAGTGAGAATCAAACTGCTGGCAGTTGGCAGAGTCAGCCTGCCATACCGCATTCTAACTACTGGCAGTTAGGCCTGTCAGTTCCATACTAGGCCAGTATGATTGAAAATGTATTAGTGCCCAAGCCAACTCAAAATTAATTTTATTACATTTTAAAAATTGATGGAAAGTTTTACATCCCTCTGGACAAGTATACTTTGAATTCCCTTTGAATGGAATCATCGTATTTATTTGTCATCTTCATTGAGAGCCGAGGTGGCGCAGTGGTTAAATGCAGCACTGCAGGCTACTTCAGCTGACTGCAGTTCTGCAGTTCGGCGGTTCAAATCTCACCGTCTCAAGGTTGACTCAGCCTTCCATCCTTCCGAGGTGGGTAAAATGAGGACCCAAATTGTTGTTGGGGGCAATATGCTGACTCTGTAAACCGCTTAGAGTGGGCTGAAAGCCCTATGAAGCGGTATATAAGTCGAACTGCTATTGCTATTGTTAGGAAGTAATGGGTAAGGCAATTCATGCCGATAAGATAAGTACAAAGTAGAATATAAAACATCATTTTTTAAATTAAAAAAAAACAAGATAATTAAAGCCCACCAATAAGACTGGGGTGGATTTTCCATCCAGCTGAATTTCAGAGGGTGTGAGAGCTTTTTCTGAAATTTGGGATGAGGTGGCAATTCCAGGAAGGCCACAAAGAGTTATCTGGGGGTATCCTTTCAATAGTAAAAACAGAACAAAACACAACAAATTGGAAGTGTGCTGATTCTGCCACTTTTGTCAAATTGCATAGAGATTTGCACATACATTCCTTTCATGTCGCATGAAAGGAACCAGATCCTAATTATGGCTCCTGACATTTATACAATTTTGGGATAGCTCTGAAAGAATTAATGCACATATAAATTGGGTGCGTGTTAATCCTATCCATTGATATAGGAGCTTTTTTCCTTAAAGGTTCATAAATGGAAGAATAAGGTTGTTGTGTGAGGTTTGTCTGCATGGAAAGGACTTTGTCAACATCATGGGAACAGCAATCACAAGAAAGGAAGATCCTGCCTTCCTTTCCTTGTTAACAGATTCAGATGAAGACAGAAACACGATACCCAACAGCCCATTTTCATTTGACCAATCTAGACTATTGCCTGCTATATAGAAATAAATTAGGGCTGCCGCTCAATTAGGTTACAGCGTTTAATTGGATTAGAAAGGACCATTTAGTTTATGAAGTCTGATCAAGGGCTCAGTGCTGGAATTCCAATTAGAGCATCGCTGAGAAATGGACATCCAGTTTCTGCTTGAAAAGGAAAGGAAATTATCTGTGTCTTTCCTGGTTGGTCCTCCTACCCCTGGATCTCTTCTTTTCCTAACGTTCAATTTCAATCTGCCTTAAGATCATGATTTTTGTGTTCCGTACTCCACAATGATGGCGAACAAGTCTTGACCTTCACTGGCCTTTACCAAGTACTTGGAAATTACTATTAGATCCTTCCTTAGCCATATTTTGTCAAATCTAAAAATATCTCACTCTCTCTCTTTAGGATTACTGTTCTGACCCCTCTCGTCCCACACCAAAGCACACTCTGAGCCAGAGATAAATTACAGCATTTAATTAACAGACAAACAGGTCCTTGGCAGCAACCCAGCACAGACAAGCTTGGGCAGCAATAAACACAGATAAGGCTTGGCAGCAATCCAGCCTGCCAAGCTCACACAAAGTTCTCCAACATTCGATTCTGTGTTGACTTCTGCAAAGAGGGCCGTGTGCACAAGTAGCCTTTTTATAGTCTGGAGAGGAGCCTAATGACCACCAGCTGAGCGCAATCACCTCCTGTAATTGCGTAATTGTTCCTGACGCCTAGTAGCTCTTCGATGGCGTGCATCCAGGAACAACTCACTACTGGCCTCCGGCTCTGTCCAGGGTCCTCCACATCCTCCAGAGCCGACTCAGAGGGCCCCTCGTTGTCGAAGTCTGAAGTCAGCTCCAATGGCACCTTACCCACCCTCATGGCCTTCAGGAAAGCTGTTAAAACCTGGCTGTTCCGGCAAGCCTGGGGCTGTTGACCTTAGTGTTAAGGTCCAGCCCCGATTAGAACATATGTGTGTTGTGAATTTTAAACTATTTTTTTTTACTTATTTTGTTTTTCTTTTTTTCTTCTTTCGTTGTAAGCCGCCCGGAGTCCTCCGGGATTAGGCGGCCTATAAATTTAATAAATGAAATGAAATGATTCATCCCCTTCATTATACTTATACATGCACTGTACACTATATCAGTGTTTCTCAACCTTGGCAACTTGAAGATGTCCGGACTTCAACTCCCAGAATTCCCCAGCCAGCGAACGCTGGCTGGGGAATTCTGGGAGTTGAAGTCCGGACATCTTCAAGTTGCCAAGGTTGAGAAACACTGCACTATATAACAGCAATTGTCCCCATTGTCTCTCCCTCAGGCTGTCTCTATTCATTCAGCTGGGGAGTTTGCCAAAAGCAGAAGGAAGATGCCCCTTCCTCTTTGTTCCCTTTTCACAGTCAGTGAAGAAGAGGCAGGAAGCCAACGGCAGCTAGATGAGCATCAATGCATGGAGGGCTGAGTGGAAGACGCTGAGGCAACACACTGCCTTGTCTTCTGGACGGAGGAGGAGGAATTCTGGAAGCAGGAGAAGGCCTGAGGGGATGTTAATTCCTGGGAATTTATTTCGCCTTGCAACTGCAAAGAGAAGGTTGCAAAATTCTCAAAATCTTCCTCCAAAGCAGCCGCCATGACAATTAACTTGTGGAGTTTAATCAGCTTGGACTTCCAAGATGCAAAAAAGCTTGAGCTTGAATCCCGCTTCTTCAATCAGCAGTTCACAACTACTTGGTGGAATACGCTCCTTCTCTGAAGGGACAGAAGCAAAATGGAGGAGAATAATTCTGCCTTCACATTCTACAGCCACGTTCCAATCTCACATGGTCCTTGAAAGTTCCCGCTACTTGGTCTACTGGCTTAGATCAAATCAAGGATGGGTCATTCTCTTGTGCCTTCTTCTTCTGCCATTGGAAGGAGAAAGGGATCAGCAAGACAAGTCAGTGTTTTTTTTAGAAGGACTATGCTTGACAGAATGTGTTTCTCAACAGATGCTGGAGTAATTACATTTCCCATCACTACTACATGCTACTTCAAAAGATCATACTTCATCATCCATAGTTCTCCTTAGTTCAACAGATACCGGTAATGACTACTATAACCAGAGGTGGTTTTTAGCGCAGTGGTTAAATGCAGCACTGCAGGCTACTGCTAGATCAGCAGGTCAGCGGTTCAAATCTCACCGGCTCAGGGTTGACTCAGCCTTCCATCCTTCCGAGGTGGGTGAAATGAGGACCCAGATTGTTGGGGGCAATATGCTGACTCTCTGTAAACCGCTTAGAGAGGCCTGAAAGGCCTATGAAGCGGTATATAAGTCTACCTCTATTAGCCAGTTCTGACCGGTTCTGGTGAACCGTTAGTGAAAATGTTGAGTACTGTATTTTTCAGAGTATAAGACGCACCAAGGTTTTGAAGAGGCAAATAAAAAAAAAAGTTTTTGCACTCTGCAGACCTCCCAAAAAGTGCCAGGTCTTTTCTGTCCAGGAAAAAAAAAATCATAGCACATATTATGCTCTTGATCACTCCCCTTTTTTCAGTACAAGCTGTGACCAACAGATAATGTCACGCAAGGCCTATAGTTTGACGTGGAGTTTTTTAAATTTGTGGTGTAAAAACGTTTAAAAAACCTAATTAATCTAACCAGTGCTGCTGTTGACCAAACTTGTTACAGATGTATTGTTAATTATAAAAATACTAAAAGGAGCAAATTTAAACTGGCTCATCCTGGGGACGAAAGGAAGGAATATATATGAGACAACATTGATATTAATTTGAAGCGGGGGAAGAATCAGCGCATTAATGAATCCACACTGCACCTGTAAGTAAGGCAGGCATTAAGTTATCTTGTTCATGGATGAGAGTATAGAAGAGGAATAGATTAATGACTTATTCAAGGCCACTGAGAGTTTGGAGTCAGAATTTATAGCCACAACTCCCCAAAGTTTCATATTGCATTAAGACAACAAGTTTACATTTAGTGATATTTCTTTCATAAATATATACCTCTGCGGGCATTCAAAACGCTGTTATGCAAACCCCTCTTCTATGAAATTCATTGACAGGGCTGGGAGGTATTCTGCTGTTTGGAGAGAGACACCTGGAGATTTTAAATGTCTCTGAAATGTCACCTTATTTACAACTGTACAATATTTTGGAAGCAAATTTATCAGAGTGAATTCTGCCCACTTGTCTGCCTGAAAACATCTTCTGTTGGAGGACTTTAAACCAGACTGCCAGAGCCTTACTTAAACATCAATAACCCTGTGAGGAGAAGCTAAATTCCTTGAAACTACCGGATGATTTGTTACCTAAAAATACCCTAGGTATTGAATTGAATTGAATTGAATTTTATTATTTGTATGCCGCCCTTCTCCGGGAGGGACTCAGGGCGGCGAACAACTCAAAAGGGGAAAAGGGGAACATAGAACAGAATACAAGTAATTAAAATAACCAAGAATCACACAACCACACAGGTCGAGAGGGGAGGGGAACTCATCGACCCCAGGCCTGCCGGCACAGCCAGGTTTTGACGGCTTTCCAGAAGGCCTGGAGAGAGGTGAGGGTCCGAATCCCTGCGGGGAGTTCGTTCCAAAGGGCCGGAGCTGCCACAGAAAAGGCCCTCCCCCAGGTAGTGGCCAGATGACATTGGCTAGTAGACGGAACCCGGAGGAGGCCAACCCTGTGCGATCTAACGGGTCTTTGGGAGGTAATTGGCAGCAGGCGGTCTCTCAAGTACCCAGGTCCAATACCATGAAGGGCTTTATAAGTTACGACTAGCACTTTGAAGCGTATCCGGAGACTGATCAGTAGCCAGTGCAGCTCGCGGAGGATAGGTGTAACGTGGGTGTACCGACGTAGATAATCCCAATCTAACTCCACTTTTATTTCTGTGGAAATTACAATAGTTTCTGAATGTATATATTGTGTATTCAAATAAGTTCATTATAAAAATTCCACACAAACCTGTTCCTTTTTTTGCCTTCTTTCTCTGGCTAGCATTATCTATAAGTTGGCCAATGAACTCTTGTCAGAAGAAAGAAGGAAGGAAGGAGAAGATGGACTGGGCAATCCCAGAATTGTGATCAAATCAGCCCCCAAACCATTGCATGTAGTAAGGAGTAGCTTGTCTCCTTTTTAATTTTGGGTTGATAAGGCAAAAGAAGGAACCCAGCTCTCTCCATTTCACTTACTCTACTGAATACACAGCCTATCCTGTTTCTGGTGTTATCTTCAGAAGCATGCCTGATATGAAGATATCTTCTCACCAAGCAGTGGACTATTTTATGTAGCCTAGAGCAGTGTTTCTCAACCTTGGCAACTTGAAGATGTCTGGACTCCAACTCCCAGAATTCCCCAGCCAGCGAATGCGGAACATATATAAGAATTAAAAGTCTTATTTGCTTTAGCAATGTAAGCTTGACGAGGTAACTCAATTGCAGTCTTCAGTGCTGAAAATAATAAAGCCATACGCATAACTGCTGCGCGTGTTTCATAAATGAGACAGGTCCGCCTTTAAATTGTGAAATTAAGTACTGCTTCACAGAATGGGGATGCCCCGTAACAGCTTTTAACAAAAGCCAAAATTAAGTCATTGATTCTCTCATGCTTTCCAGTAGATATTTACATTAGTGGAATTTTATCTGTCTACCTACCCATCCACTCACCCTTCTGTTATATATATAGATCTGTGTTTCTCAACCAAGGCCACTTGAAGATGTCCGGACTTCAACTCCCAGAATTCCCCAGCCAGCATTGTAAATAGGGAAGCAAACTGGTAAACAATAAGAGTTTGGCAATCTGGTGTCCTGATATTTTGGATGTCAACTCTTATCAGACCAAACCAGCACAGCCAAAAGGAAGGGATTAGGGGAGTTGCACTTTATTAATTAATTAACTCTATTTATTAAACTTGTTATGTGCTTTGAATTACTACAGATCTCAAACTGGGTTAAAAGCATAACATACAAGCAATAGATCAGTGTTTCTCAACCTTGTCAACTTGAAGATGTCCGGACTTTAACTCCCAGAATTCCCCAGCCAGCATTCGCTGGCTGGGGAATTCTGGGAGTTGACGTCCAGACATCTTCAAGTGACCAAGGTTAAGAAACACTGCAATAGATTAAAACAGTACAAAATTAATGCTCAGGATAAACACTGAAGGGAAGTGAAAGAATAAAATAAACCAAACACCTTGAATGGGTACATAAACAATGTGGGGTCCTTGGTGCTCTCTAAGCTTGGACACCAAGGCTACCTAGTGCACTGATGATGTTACCTAGTTTGGTAATAAAATGTCTGTAAGAAAACCGCCAAGCGCTGAGATCACAAAGAACCTTAACTCAGAGCTACAAATATTCTCTTCTACAGGGACATAAACAACGTGATTGTGATTTTTCTCATGAAGTCCAGGGACAAGGACATTCCAGGATAGCAATGTTACTGTTGAGAAGGGCTTTCCACAAATAACCATCAAACGGTCCTTGGAGGTTCTGAACACCTTGTCAATACCTGTTCTTTTATTTTCAGTTGAAAAGGTTGAGAAACACCGATATAGATGGTTGAAGTGGAGGGTTTTTTCTCTTAATGAAAAAAATGTTGTTGAATGTTGTTGTTTCAACATTCAACAACATTCAACATTCAACATTCAACATTCAACATTCAACATTCAACATTCAACATTCAACATTAATGAAAAAAAAGATGGCATATTTTTTCATTGGTCTAGGTACTTGAACAAAACAAAGGAAATAGTATTTTTTTTCTTCAGTTGGTTTTATAACTATTAGATGACTAATAGTCATACAAAAATGTGTTTACACTTTATCCTATTATTTAGCCCTGTAGCAATAATGAAGACAGGATAAAATTAGTATCTTTAAAACGAACTGTTATGCTGTGTTAGTTGCGCCTAACCACGCCTCTGCTATTCCTGGATTTGCTATCTACTGAAATCTGGAGAAATAACATGAACCAGATACCTAAATAACAACAACTTACAGTATGAAGGGTTCACAAAGAACCTGTAAATGAAGCTCAGAGACATGCAGGGATTACTGAGTGCACTGTAAATTAACCAATTCTGTTTAAAAATCCCATTGATGCACTGTGGGCAATTTGGAAAAAAAGAGACAGATATGACCAAATTGGGAAATTTGGAAAAAAAAAGACAGATACAACCAAATTTTCTGATTTTACATAAAAGAACAATTAGAATCAGTGGTGTATTAACCATTAAGGAAACTAAGCATGTGCTTAGGGCACCAGGCCCAAGGGGCACCACAAAGTTGAGAAAGAAAGAAAAAAATCCAATGAAGATTTGCACGGTATGTAATGTAGGAAGTTATCACCCGGGGCCTCTCCCAGAAAAATGAAATATCCTAGGAAATATTGAAAAGGCAGAATATTTCTCTGGATGCGAAAAGGAAGAAACATGTTTTAAAAGACAGAATAGCTCCCTGCAGCTTCCTGCCCCCACCCACTTTGTCAACGGGACATTAAGAAATCCAAACCAGTCCCTTTACATAATAAAGAGTTCTCCCCTTCGGCTCCAGGGGGATGGGATTAAGGCATGATAATATTGGCCCTTTACCCAACTCCCCACATGGCATCTGAGAACTCATCCATATCTGGATTCAAAACGCAGCCTAGAGAGTTGCCCCTGCATGGCCCCATGCGCGTCTGACAACCAATCAGAATACAATTCTTACACAGGAACAGGAAACAGAGAGGTGGGACTAAACAGGTTATAAAAAGCCTAGCAAGCCCCTCCCTCAGCCCTTCTCTTCTTCTCCACCAACATTGAAGCCTGTGAGCACCTTTTCTGTTCAGGGCTCAAGCCATGTGGCCCTGTCCGACAATAAACCATCTTTCCAAGCAGCCTCCATGTCTCCAGTGTCTTTTCCCCCACTTGGAGCTGAACCCAGAAGGACGTTTCTTTCAACAGTACAAAGGAGGAAGTGGGGGGAACAAAGATTTGCCAGTTCTTAGGGCACTAGTGAGCCTTAATCCGCCACTGATTAAAATCAATTCCTGTAGGAAGGTCTTTTTAGTTATGGGCCCAAACTTCCCAGCGGCATCTAGATATTTTTTTAAAAAAAACTGTAATGCTCCCATTTTTCCCCCTCTTTTTCCATTGATTTAAGCGCAATTTGTTTCTTCAAGCATGATTATTAGTATAAATAGGGAGAAAGCCTGCATTCTTATTTGCTGGAAAATTATTGTGGGTCATTTCCAGTTGTGTTCGTATCTAGCATACCTTTAAACAATCATGTAATCCAGATCGGAACAAGCACTAACCCCACCGAAATCAGGTAGCAAAAAAAAAAGGGAGAGAAAAGTTTATTTATTAAATATCAACAAACCGCAAAAAGAGTTAACTAGCAGAATGAGACAAAAAGCAGGAATAAGAAAGAGACAAGAATTTACATTATCTTATCTGTATCTATTAGAAGGGAAGTTTCAGGGCCACTGGAAACAATAGTATAGATAATTTGTGTGGCCTTTTGTTACTCCACTTTTAACCCTTTCATGTACACAATGGCAGCACAACAGAGACTGAAATGGGACACCAGATGAGTTTCCCTCTATTCCATACCATTAAAGACACAATTTGGGGGACGGGGCTGATGCATTCCACATTATTTCTATTATTGCTAATAGAAATGGAACATTATTGCTACAGAAATTAGCATTATTAGCATCAGAAATAGCCTTTGATTGTTCAGTTCCCCCCCCCCTTAATTTTGCTAGATTTCTGTTTTAATAACTGATGATGCTCATTATTTTACGGATACTTAATTTTTTGTTGGGCTTCCAACTAAGAAACAGTAGAAATACATGGATTTAAAATAAAGTAGCAAACAAATGTATGCAATATATCCTGGGATTATGGGACTTATGCCTCAGTCTGTTTTGCAGAGAATTGTTGAATATCTTCACACACAGGTTATGTATTATCTGGCAGAGCAGATGAGAAAACTGGAAAACAAAAGAAACGGTCTGTTTGTGGATTATTGTTCGTGGTTATGGAAACATGAGGGGATTAAGGCTATCAGATTGCTCTTCATCAAAGAAAGCTAGGAAGAACACTTTTTGTATTCCCTTTTGTGAGCAGATTGCATCTGAATCTACCATGACTATTATTGGCTGGCTACTTGGGGCAATAGGGTGGACAGATGGAAGTTTATTTTTGGCAGCGTGCTTATTGTTTTTCCCGTATCAGTCAGAAGCACAACACTGATCCAAACCAAGGAGCAGAAGTTAGGTTATTATTTTTTTTAAAGCATTAAGAGTTTGACCAAGTTTTAGTTGTGATACTTGACTGTCAGTTGATCTTCAGAAGCATAGCCATAGGCAAACCTTTTACAGTGTAACTAAAGCAGTGTTTCTCAAACTTGGCAATTTTAAGATGTGTTGACTCCAACTCCCAGAATTCCTCAGCCAGAATTCTGCTTGCTGGGGAATTCTGGGAGTTGGAAATCCACACATCTTAAAGTTGTCAAGTTTGAGAAACATTGAGCTAAAGCTTCATTGACAGAACGATCCCTTGACGTACAAAGAGATCCCTCAACTGTGAATTTATCTCTATAACAAAAGGAAAGCAGGAAGCGACTTAGTCCCAGCAATCTTTCTGGTGATTGGTACGGCTGAACAGGCCCAAGAAATATTGGTCTCTCTAGCAAGCAGCAACTTGCAAGGGCAGCTGTTTCTGGAACATAAAAAATAAACTAATAAAAAAAGGAGAAGATTGTGCCAGGAGTCAAAAACAACAAGAGCAAGAAATCTAAAGACGATTCTCCAATTTCCTTTAGGTTTATAATCTGCTTGTATTTTTTTTAAAATTTGTAAATGTGTTTTTATTTTCCATTTTCATTTTCGTACAGTCACATATATACCGTGCACAACCAGGGCCATATAACATTGAACAATAAACACAGCCATTCCTCTTGTCAACAATACTCCCCAAAATAGAAACCCAATGTACCTCTTTGACCCTCCATACACCCTTTCTTTCGCCCCCCCTCCAACTTTCCATCTTCCCTCCATCATTCCCCTCTACCCTACTTCCCCTCCCCCTCTACCACTCCTCTCTCCCGATACACTCCTTCCCTTCCTTCTCCCCCTCCCTCCAGTCCTCTCTCCCACCCTCACTACCCCTCTTTCTTCTATCCCTCTACTCCTCCCTTCGGTGTATTTCTACTATCTGTTAATACAGTGTTTCTCAACCTTGGTGACTTTAAGTCCCGTGGACTTCAACTCCCAGAATTCCCCCAGCCAGCTCTGCTGGCTGGGGGATTCTGGGAGTTGAAGTCCACGGGACTTAAAGTCACCAAGGTTGAGAAACACTGTGTTAATATATTCAGCTTGTCCTATTTTTACACTGGAATTAAAGAGCAACAGTATACAAGTGCAATCGAGTTACTTTGAAATCTGACACATACTATATATCCTCCCTCCCCCCTAAAACCCCACATCCCTCCCCCCCCCGACTTCCCAGAGCCCGTATCTGCTTGTATTAAGGGGGATTATCCCAGCCTTCTGCAAAATTCCTTTTTTTCCCTTTCTGTTCATTTTTTGCAGGCAAAAAATGGCTACCTAGTCCTCTTTTTTTTAACCAAAACTGGTGATCTAATGGCTCATCTGCTGTTTTTGTCTTCTCTTTTTATTAACTTGCAGAGAGAGAGAGAGAGAGAGCATCAAATTAGAAGTGATCTTATTGCTTTCTCCCCTGCTAATTAGAAACGCTCCCGGAGACTCCTTGAAAGGGAAATTCTGTAACTACCGCCAGAAGCTTCCTCCACCTTCCCTGGATGTAATAATAGCAGCTTGGGGAATTGCATTGACTGATTGTTGTGATGTGAGGGGATGTTGTTTATTGCTACATTCTTGTCCCTCACCCACCACCTCGGTGATAGGTTTGCAGGAAAAACCACTGAAATGCCTTTAAGGCTGCTGCTTCCCTTCCCACGTATAGGGCTGTATATTGTATAGTATAACACAACACACCCCATGCTGTGCAGAGCCTTGACTATACAACATAAACAAGCAGAGGAAATGGCCCGAAGGAACATTCTTGGCATGTTTCCTCACTTTCTTAAAATGTTTATTCTCCCTGTGATGTGCTGCCTAGCCTTTTAAAAACTTTGGGAGCTGCCCGAGATCTCTACCCAGGCAGTTAGTTAAAATGCTTAAAATGTGGTGTGTGGAAATAATGTATATTGAATTTATTGCATTTATATGCCACCCTTTCCCCCAAATTCTCACTAATTGGTGCATCATTTAATTTTAAACATCATAACTACGTCCCTGAAAATCTCCTCTCGTTATATCTTTGCCTTAAATGAAGCAAAGCACAATGCTTAATATCCAGAAAAATATATCCATTGTTTAACTGTTTCAAATAACTTTTTAAATTGCTTTTTTGAAATTTTAAACTATGCAAGTGTATTCAAATTATATTTGCAATTGTTAAAACATGCAGTTGTTTTTGATGCTAGCAGAAGATGCTATGCACATCTGGGTGGGAAGTAAGGCTCGCTATCTTCAGTGGGGCTTATTCTATGTATATACAGAGGGTTCAGAGGGAGAGAACAACCAGACGTTGTAGGGAATGAGGGCCTTCTCAGTAGTAGCCCCGACCCTTTGGAACGAACTCCCCGTGGAGATTCGTACCCTCTCCACCGTCCAAGCCTTCCGCACAGCCTTGAAGAACTGGCTAGCCCGTCAGGCCTGGGGACAAGGATAGTTGCCCCTCCCGAATGATGAATGTATGTTGTTTACTATTTTATTATATGTCTCTATGTTTAACGTCTGTATTCCCCCTCCCCGATTTTATGTGAGCCGCCCTGAGTCCCCTCAGGGAAAAGGGCGGCCTACAAATATTAATAAAATCCAAAATCCAAACATAAAATCAGATTGGATTTGTTTACATGAGTATTGGGCAGATCTGAGATGGCTCTTAATACAAGTGGCAGGGCTGAGATTTCTCTTGCCTTTTTCCCCCCGTTATGAACGTCCTTGGGACGTTTAATATCATTAAAGCTTAGCAAATTCTTGCCGTTGTGCTAAGCACGGCTGCGATCCCCAAATATGGTCTCTTAACTTTGCTTAACACACAGTTACGTATGTGTTTTTTGATTCACCCTTGTGGAATTTGTCAAAAGCTTGAAATAATATTCCTGAGGGAAAGGAGCTGCTGGGATCGTCTCCAAGGAAGGTGATCTATCTGAGCGTTTCTTGCTGCTTGACAGAATGAATGAGCTTCTCTGCAGGCAGCTGGCTTTTTTTCTTTTTTTAATACAAGCCTTTGTATTTGTAGTTTGAAAGGGCAACAAACTGGTCGTTATATCACTG
Organism: Thamnophis sirtalis; assembly: GCF_051295495.1. NCBI lineage: Eukaryota > Metazoa > Chordata > Lepidosauria > Squamata > Natricidae > Thamnophis > Thamnophis sirtalis. Next base: position 176,532,235 of record NW_028261382.1, read on the forward strand.
GATTTTTACCACTGGGAAGGGGGAAATGCTTTCTGTACAATGGTCCCTGGCACAATCGGGTGCCAAAATAAGTTGGCTGGCCTTCATCATGAACGAAAGTCCATTTGCTGCTCCACCTGAGCAATATTAATTTGTAAGAGAAAATTCCTTTAAATAACTCACCTTCAACTTCCAAGCAAGTGACCGGATAGATGCTACACAAGCAAGTAACCAAGGATAGAAATGTGTTCTGACCCCCCTTCTTTGCTCGTTCACAGATGACAGTCAGACAGACTTAAAAGGAAATAACTTTATCAGTCCTTGCTCACGCTGGCTGCGAGCCCAAAATAAACATAAATAAAGTCTCTGGCAAAAAGGTTACGCAGCAGAATGCAAAAACAAAGAGCTCTTACAGCAAAACCAGGTTTACAGAAAGAAAGCAAATCACTTCTCCAAGTGTCTCTTTGAATCAGGGTTACCGAAAGCAAATCACTTATCCAAGTGCCTCTCACAAACAAACCACGAATGATGAACGACGAACCACGAACGAACGTTGACTTCTGCAACCAGGGCGTGGCACCATCAGTCCTTTTATCTCCAGAAGACCACGCTAACGAGCAACAGCTGGAGCAACATTCCTGCATCCCGACTCAACTCACAGCAAACTTCTGCTGAGTCACAACAGAAATGCATGTGGCAATTGCACGATGGTAGCCACCCCCAAAAAACCCATTTTACTTTTCTTGTCCTGAGACACACACCTGGAAGCAACGAAGGATTTTTATGACATAGCATACAATATCAACCTCCCTGGAACTTTATTTGGAAAGGAAGCATCATAGGAGCATAAACATCTTCCTTTGGTGGAAGGACTTATGTTTCTAGTAGTTCTCGGCTTACGACAACAATTGAGCCCCAAATTTCCACTGCTAAGTGAAACCGTTGTTAAGTGAGACAGTTGTTAAGTGGCTTTTGTAATCACATGAGGCTGGGACTGCAACCCTGATACATATGAACCAGTTGCCAAGCACCCAAATTTTGATCACATGACCATGGGGAGGCTTCAATGGTCGTAAATGTGAAAAAACTGTCATAAATCGCTTTTCTTAGTGCTGTTGAAACTTTGGTCACTGAACCAATGGTTGTAACTTGAGGACTACCTGTACTACCCTGTTTCACCAAAAATAAGCCTTCCCCGAAAATATTACAACACAGCAGCAGCCATGAGGTTGACCACGCTCGCCAGCTCCTGCACCTCAAAAATAATAAGACTTCCCCCAAAATAAGGGCAAGTGCTTATTTCGGGGATCAAAGGAAGATAAGACCCTGTCTTATTTTCGGGGAAACACGGTATGTGTAACTGTTTGTGGATCCACTGTCAGCTAATATGTTATCATGGGTGTGGGGTTTATACTTAAAGTAAGAAATCAAGCATACAGCCATTGGGAGACTTGAGAGACCGCCTGCTGCCAATTACCTCCACTCGACCAATTAGATCCCATAGATTAGACCTCCTCCGAATTCCATCCGCCGGCCAGTGTCGACTGGCAACCACGCGGAGGAGAGCCTTCTCTGTGGCAGCTCCGGCCCTATGGAACGAACTCCCCGTGGAGATTCGTACCTTCACCACCCTCCAGACCTTCCGCATAGCCCTCAAAACCTGGCTGTCCCGACAGGCCTGGGGCTAAAGACCTCACCGTACCCGAATAGTATGAATGTTGTGTTTTTTAACGAAGTACTGTCCTATATGTAACTTGGTTTGTCTCCCCCTCCTTCTGAATTGTGAGCCGCCCTGAGTCCCCCCAGGGAAAAGGGCGGCATACAAATATTAATAAATACCAAATACCAAATACCATTGGTATCTAATAAGTAAGGGACTTCTAACTAAATTATGTCTCAACCTAAGGGAAACCTGTGAGAGAAAATACTTCTTTTTTCCCCACAGGGTAACATCCAACTTGAACCCGGATTGCTTCTTGACGGGGGGGGGAAAGCAGAAATAGATCGCAGCATTTTGCTGAGGTTGCCAGTCAGTCTATATAATACATGTTGATTTCTTCAGCAGATTTTATGGCACGCAATCATATCTGATCAGTGCGACTGATACAACTTTAGAAACTGGTATCTTTTAAAAGAAAAGCCACTATCTGTATGTGTCTGTCTGTTCCAAAGATCATACTGTAAGGAAAAGATTGTTCCCATTACTTCTGGATTGTTACTTCCTCGTTCCAACCTAGAGCAGCTAAAAATGAAATACGGTAAGTATTGGAGTTCATATTCATGAGAGACATATTGAGTTATGAAGTGTGATGACAAATTGTTAAGAGGAATAAATGTTTTCTTAAGTTCTGTATAAAAATTAAGAAATTGGCACTTCTAGACTTGTAAAAATATAGGTAAACATACCAGAAGTCAATTCTTTTTCCCCCCTAATATGTACCTCTTTAAAATATACTCTCTTTCTGATACTTTTCTTACACCAAGTATAAAAAAATTCTGATTCCATTATAATTTGATAAAAGTATTTTCAAAAATATTGTTAAAAATTTAAACCGAGCTCCACTGATCCTTTTCTCAACAGTATGCGCTCCGTATAATGGAAATTTAACTAAATTTAAGCAAGAATGGTTTTTCATATATACAATACATCATGCAGCATGGCAAATACCGGTATAATCATTTATAATCATGATTAATATCAAATGCAATCAGTTATAATCATGATATAACGAAATATAATAATTTGTAATCATATTTATAATCACATCATCAAATGTAATCATTTATAATCATGGCAAATATAATCACAGGTTTCTAAGGGGAGCCCAAAAGTTATAAACATTGTAAATTAGCAGATGCACAAAACTATAGGCAAAATAGAAACCTAACAGCCTTTTTCCTTTCTTTATTTTTAATATTTTAATAGTTAAATTTACTTTTTTATTTATTTATTTTCCTTTATAAACATGTACATAAAACATTAACAATACAATGGATACCTTAACATTAACTAATTGGCTAAAGACCAAATGTTTTATTGTACAATACATATTTTGATGCAATCTGCATACTTTTAGATGTTGTGTTCAATTCTAGATAATAATAAAAAATCAAATATGATACTGACATCCAAAACTGTAATTAACATTGTTATAATAACTCTTTTTTATCCTCAATAGTCTAACTTATCTAAAGATTAAATTGTTAATAATCTTCAAATACTGTACAAATATCACTGTATCCAAAAATATAATGTATTAACAATACTTTTAAAAATAATAGTGCAGAAAAACTGGAGAACCCCTGTGCTAGCAAATTAAAATTTGATTATGAAAAGCAAAATATTTATTTCCTATACAATCCTAACATCAGTATAGTTTATTTTATTTAAGAAGAAGGGGTCATACAGAATAACGTATCAGAGGTTCGTGTCTCAAATTGTTAATTAATGGATAAATCTTACAAAATAGCATTAGCCCCCTCCTTTCAGAAAAATAGCATCAAATAGGTGAAGAACATCACCCCATCATAAAAAAATTATGTCTAGGCATATAGTTAATTTTACTATAACATGAAGTTGATTCACAAATATTTGAATCTATTTGTCTATAACATCAATGGAGGACTACAGTATGTAAATGATTCATCTCAGATCTAGTAACCTCAGAGGGATTTTTGCACTATCCCAAAGACAAATATGGTATTTTCAGTAATATCTGCTCTCTGGTACCAGTCGGAGGAATGACTTTAATTTTTGAATTTGGGGTAGGGGGGGTAGGTGTCAATCAAATATTGTGTCAAAAACTTCTCCTTATCTTTCTGAAATAAGAATACTGCACAAATCACTTGTCTAATATTTATCTGCAGCCCTTCTGTATGAAATGTGGAAACAAATATGTATTTGGTCTCTGATTGCCTCCTATTCTTGCTTAAGAAAGCAATCCAGGAAGTCTTTTACCATCTACATTTCTTAGTTTATAAGCCCCCAGTACTTTCAGTACAAGCCATTGCAATTCAGTCCAGTCCAGTACTTTCCAGATGTGTTGTCATACTTTAGCATCTGTAAACCAAGGCGTAATACATTTGGTTAGCTGTAGTTCATATCATATTGAGAAATATTGTTGAGATGAGACGCTGGGTTGCTGAATCCCTAAAACATCCAAACTTTAGACTAGTCATTAGTGTTTCTCAACCTCAGTAGCTTTAAGATTTGTGGACCTCAATTCCCAGCATTGCTGGCTGGGGAATTCTGGGAGTTGAAGTCCATACTGTTCCTCTTAAAGCTGCTGAGTTGAGAAAGACTGCTTTAGATTAAATTAATTCTTCAATTTTTTTAGTTAATGGATATTTACAGAGGAGAAGCAGCTTGCAATAATACTAATGTAGGTAGTCCTTGACTTACAAGTTCATTTAGCGACCATACAAAGCTACAACAGCACTGAAAGAAGTGACTTATTACGGTTTCTCACACTTACGACCGCTGCATCACCCCCATGGCCACGTGATCAAAATTCAAATGTTTGGCAAGTGATTCATATTTATGAGGGTTACAGTGTCCCGGGATCATGGGATCTCACCTTTTGCCACCTTCTAACAACCAAAGCGAATGAGGAATCCAGATTCACTTAACCACAGTGTTACTAACTCAGTGTTTCTCAACCTTGGCAACTTGAAGATGTCCGGACTTCAACTCCCAGAATTCCCCAGCCAGCATTCACTGGCTGGGGAATTCTGGGAGTTGAAGTCCGGACATCTTCAAGTTGCCAAGGTTGAGAAACACTGTACTAACTGAACAAGCTCAGTGATTCACTTAACAACTGTGGCAAGAAAATTCATAAAATGGGGCAAACTCACTTGACAAATGTTTCACCTAGCAACATAAATTGGGGCTCAAGTGTGATCGTAACTCAAGGATTTACTTGTCTTCAAATTTAGGGCGAATCATAGCCAGTGGTGGGATTCAAATAATTTAACAACCGGTTCTCTGCCCTTAATAACCAGCTGGGTAGGTGTGGCTCGGTGGTCATGTGATCATGTGGGCGTGGCCAACTCAATGTCACTCAGGTCGATGGGCGCTTCGCCTTAGTTGTTACAATGGTAATAAGGATTAACCAGAGAGGCAGTTTCTGTAAGCAGGGCAATAAAGATGAGGCTAGAAACCTCACCAGAATGTTTCCTTCCTTCCTTCCTTCCTTCCTTCCTTCCTTCCTTCCTTCCTTCCTTCCTTCCTTCCTTCCTTCCTTCCTTCATTACTTACTTACTTACTTACTTACTTACTTACTTACTTACTTACAGGATTAGCCCTGTAAAGTGGAAAAAAACAAAAGGAGATTTCTTCCAACAACCAGTTCTCTGAACTTCTTAGAAAGTTAACAACCGATTCTCCCGAATAGGTGCGAACCGGCTGAATCCCACCACTGATCATCGTATACTATCCATGGAGAATAGTGATAGTAAGAGTCTTGTAAAGTTGAGGAAAGAAGACTCTCTGTAATAATCAGTAGTTTATCTTGTGATCCCTGATGATAGTCTACGTCAGTATCTCAAAGGCTGTTAAAAGTACATGCAGGAGTTAACTATGAGGTTGGTCCACACTTTGTCACTTACCAACTGGGCACCCATCCCTAGTCTTGTGTTAATCTTGGGAATCAAAAAAGTTGCCTGTTCTTATCTTTATGAAGAAAACAGCACATATAATCCAAGGTTATTTTTTTATGCTCTTGCCTGTATATGAAATTTTCTGGAAACTCTGCTGTACAGCAATAAGGAGGTTATAAACTTAGAGGCAATTTATCACGTGGATCAGACAAGTACAGAAATCAGATATGAGTTTCAGCGTGAACTGTGATAAATGGCTCAAACTGAAGTCCCTGCAAGCAGGCATCACATCAGTATGGACCGATGCAAGCATTATGTCGGGTGAACCATCTCTCATATTATTTTCTGAAACAGGTGTACTTTTAACATATTTACAAAGTGTGCGTAGCATCAGGTCACCAATGTAATTGTTTTAAACTCTGTACCTTTTTTTTCTCAATTCCCAGTCTATATACGCCAATATTTGTTGCCTCTTTCATATGTTTTGATGCAACTGTTACCTTTCCAGATGTCCTGCTTCCCGCCCCCCCTCACTCATGTAAACAAATCCAATCTGATTTTATGTTCCCTTACAATGTCTGGTTGTTCTCTCCCGCTGAACCCTCTGTATATACATAGAATAAGCCCCTCTGAAGATAGCGAGCTTCGTGGCACGACAAAACCGCGGTCCACTAAAGCGCGCCCGATTAAAGTGCATCGCTGACATCAGCAGCAGCACGACAACAACGACCGCGGAGAAAAAAGGGTGCTTTAAAAAGCGCTTTTAAAGCAAGCCGATTCACGTAAAGGTAAGGGTTAGGTTTAGGTTTAGGGTTAGGGTTAGGTTAAGGGTTAGGGTTAGGGTTAGGTTAAGCGTTAGGGTTAGGTTTAGGGTTAGGTTAAGGGTTAGCGTTAGGTTTAGTGTTAGGTTAAGGGTTAGGTTTAGGGTTAGGTTTAGGGTTAGGTTTGGGGGGGTTAGGTTTAGTTTTACGCGTTAATTTTAGCTTTACCGCTCACAGCGTGCTTTTTTTGTCGCGCTGTGATGACGTCAGGTACACGGTTTCGTCGAGCGCGCTTTAGACGACCGCGGTTTTGTGGTGGAACCGTGAGCTTTACTTCCCACCCAGATGTGCATAGCATCTTCTGCTAGCATCAAAAACAACTGCATGCTTTAACAATTGCAAATATAATTTGAATACACTTGCGTAGTTTAATATTTCAAAAAAGCAATTTAAGAAGTTATTTGAAACAGTTAAATAATGGATATATTTTTCTGGGTATTAAGCATTGTGCTTTGCTTAATTTAAGGCAAAGATATAACGAGAGGAGATTTTCAGGGACCTAGTTGTAATGTTTAAAATTAAATGATGCACCAATTAGTGATAATTTCCAGGCTGCTGCAATGGTTCTGGCAGGGCCAAGGAGATCCTTTATATACCCTGATGGTGTGTAAAGCTACCTGAAATTCAAAAGGAAGAATTTTTTTTTTTTTAAGAAGGGGGATAATGAAGATCAATGGCTCTTGTTGCATTTCTTGTTGCAAATACAGCTAATTAGGGATGAAAAGGAAAACAGCAAGAAATCAGTTCAAGCCAAGAACCAGCTGGAAATAAAAAGTGACTTTCAGAGAACTCGGTGAAGGGTGAGCAAGGACGGCTGGCACTACAATAAACTTTATTGCAACTCAGCCAGCACTGAAAAACACTCAAAGACAAAAATACCCAGGAGACAAATGCCGGCTAGTATTTTTTATTTTTTTTATTAATTTTCCCTGCTCCAGCACCGAATGCAGCTTTGTACCTTAACTTCTGCAGTAAAAATAAATAAATTAAAAATCACCTGTTGGATTTCTAGCTGCCAAGACAGGCGAGCAGTAAAAAAGGCACGTGGAACAGGACAAGAAACATGAGTGTTTCTCAACCTTGGCAACTTGGAAGATGTCCGGACTTCAACTCCCAGAATTCCCCAGCCAGCATTCGCTGGCTGGGGAATTCTGGGAGTTGAAGTCCGGACATCTTCAAGTGGCCAAGGTTGAGAAACACTGACCCAGCTTAAGCATTTGGGAGATGGGATCCAATTGAACGGTGACATTCATTTCCCGGTGGATCTCCCAGGCTCCGCTCTCAGGCCCGGATCGAATCGAATCTATTCCTTGGAAAAATCAGAAGAGTTGTAGTTGTTGTTTTTAGTATCAAAAGCTTGTTTTTTCCCCCCCTGGAGTGGTCTCAACCCCCCCTATCTGAGCGGGGGCGTGTGCGCGCACTGAGGATAGCCCAGAACAACTCCGCGCATCTGAAGAAGTGGGCTTTAAAGCAGTGTTTCTCAACCTTGGCAACTTGAAGATGTCCGGGACTTCAACTCCCAGAATCCCCCAGCCATCTTTTCTAGCTGCTGACATTTGAGTCTGGTGGAGGAATTCTGGGAGTTGGAGTCCACGCTTGTTCTAGTTCAGTGTTTCTCAACCTTGGCCACTTGAAGATGTCCGGACTTCAACTCCCAGAATTCCCCAGCCAGCGAATGCTGGCTGGGGAATTCTGGGAGTTGAAGTCCAGACATCTTCAAGTTGACAAGGTTGAGAAACACTGCTTTAAAACCACCATATGCTATAAACCACCATGCGCGGGTCGCGCGAAGCGACATTCCGGAGACGCTTTGGCATCCTCGCCTGCCTCGCTCGCTTAACGCCGGCGTTATGCTTGCAGCGACCGCGTCGCCGGCCTCGGCTTTTTGCAAAACGCGCAAAGGGGAATTTGGCGAGAAGAAGAGGGATTTTTGCACACTCGAGAGGTGCAAAAAACCCCACCACACACACACAAAGCCCCTCTCCTCAAGGGGGCGGAGCTGGGGCACCAAAGGGGAGGAGTTTCCCCGCCACGCCACGCCCCCCTCCCGTGGCTCGCCTGAGCGTTTGGAGCGGATTCTCCAGCCCCGCCCGCTCGCCAGCCGCCGCTTCGCTCTTCCATTCGCCGCCGTCGGCCGAGCAGGGAAGGCGCGCGAGGCTGCGGGCTGCGAGGATGGGGAGGAGGAGGAGGAGGAGCCGGGTAAGCCAAACGTGCTTCTTTATCTCTCTGGAAATAAAGGAATGGAAAGACCGCCAGCCGCCTCTCTCCCCCCCCCCCCCCCGCGCTCTGGGGGTTGCGGGAGAGCGCGCGCGCGGTGGCGGTGGGGCACCCGCTCCATGTGGGGCGCCAGGGACATTAGCCCCAGATGGAAGATTTGCACAGACAGGCAGACAGGCAGGCAGGCGCCCCCGGGGAGCCCTCTCTGTCTGTGCACAAGCGCTGAGCCTTGTTTGGGTGGATAGATGGATAGATGGATAGATAGATAGATAGATAGATAGATAGATAGATAGATAGATAGATAGATAGATAGATAGATAGATGATAGGTAGGTAGGTAGAGAGAGAGATAGGGAGGGAGGGAGAGAGAGAGAGATAGGGAGAGAGAGAGGGAGGGAGGGAGAGAGAGAGATAGGAGGGAGGGAGATAGATAGATAGATAGATAGATAGATAGATAGATAGATAGATAGATGATAGGTAGGTAGGTAGGTAGAGAGAGAGATAGGGAAGGAGGGAGGGAGATAGGGAGGGAGGGAGAGAGAGAGATAGGGAGGGAGAGAGAGAGATAGGGAAGGAGGGAGGGAGATAGGGAGGGAGGGAGAGAGATAGGGAGGGAGAGAGAGAGATAGGGAGGGAGAGAGAGAGATAGGGAAGGAGGGAGGGAGATAGGGAGGGAGGGAGAGAGATAGGGAGGGAGGGAGAGAGATAGGGAAGGAGGGAGGGAGATAGGGAGAGAGAGATAGGGAGGGAGAGAGAGATAGGGAGGGAGGGAGAGAGATAGGTAGGTAGAGAGAGAGATAGGGAGGGAAGGAGGGAGGGAGATAGGGAGGGAGGGAGAGAGAGAGATAGGGAGGGAGAGAGATAGGGAGGGAGGGAGAGAGAGAGATAGGGAGGGAGAGAGAGATAGGGAGAGGGAGAGAGAGAGATAGGGAGGGAGGGAGAGAGATAGATAGATAGACAGATAGATAGGGAGGGAGGGAGGGAAAGAGAGAAAGAGATAGGGAGGAAGGGAGGGAGAGAGAGAGAGAGAGAGACTGTAATGCTGGGACAAGAGTGTGGCGTCTCGAACTCTTTCTGCTGCACACCGGCCTCCCCCCCCCCCGCAGGCTTAACCCTTTCGCCTCTGCAGTCAAACTGTTGCACGCGCGTCGAGGAAGCGGTTTGGGAGGTCTTTAAGTTTAAAGGACTCGCTTCTGATGAAGAGAATGCCCCGGAGGGCTTTGCAAATGTGCGTAGTAGGGGAATCGGTCGTTCGTCATCCTCGGGTTTTTATTTTTAATAGGGAAACTCATCCCAATTTGTGTAGTCCAGGTTTATTATTTCATAGGCTGGAGAGGAAAGGGGATCGGGGGGGGGGGTAGAAATGCTAAAATGCAGCCGATTGAATAAAAGGGACGCCGATGAAGCTTGCAGGAGTCTATAAACTAGGGTGGGCGGGGGTGGGGTGGGGGGTGGAGGTCTGAATTACTTACTACCCAGCGGGGTCTCGGAGAAGGGATTTGGTGCGGAGAAAAGCTTTGTATTTCTGCGTAAGGCTTGGTTGAAGCCAGGAGCTATGAAAAGATAACCTTTCTCTTCGCTTAGTCTCTTAGCCAGGCAGGGGAGACACTAAAGCATCTCTTCCCCTTTTTTGGAAAAAGCTTTCGCTGTTGTTGTTGTTTTCTTTTGTGGGGGGGGGGTGTAGGAAAGCAAAGCAAGCAAGCTGCCTATAATAGACCCAGCTGCAGCTTGGGGGGGTGGGGTGGGGGGGCAGGCTGGGGAGGCTGTCTGTTTCTCCCTTCTATCTCCAGCCAGAATTCCCTCCCTTCCCCCCTTTCTTCTTCTGGAGGAGGAGATAGGAGGAGAAGAGACAGATGTCTAGGTCTTTTTCCTTTTGGCCGATCCTGCTTGACAGGCTGAAGTGAGCACTGCAAGGGCAAGGCAAGAGAAGAGGGGGCCTGGGGGTGGCTGAGCATTGCGGGTCAACCCAAAAGAGGGGGGGACGTTATGTGTTTGTCCCTTGTGGGAGGGACAGGCCCTTTGTTTCAGAAACCTCAAACACCCCCCCCCTCTTTTGCATCTTTTTTAAAAAAGAGAAAACGTATCTTGGGTTGCTAGAGAGTGAGGATGATTGCAGAGCATCTCATTATGCAAGTTGGCCCAGGACAATGCATATATGTTGTATTTGTGCTGATAAATAATTTATTATTTATTAATATATAATTTATATATATGTGTGTGTGTGTGTGTGTGTTTTATATTTGTGCTGAGAAATAAATAAAGGGAGACTAGTATAGATCTATTGCAAGCTATTTAGCTCTCATCAGCTAGCCATACCCTTACTGGGAGTCGAACTTACTGGGAGTCCCAGTTAAGGGTAGGGCTAGCTGATGAGAGCTAAATAGCTTGAAATAGATCTATACTAGTCTCCCTTTATTTATTTATTTATCAGCACAAATATAACACAAATATAACAAAGGCAACAGTAAAAAACATTGGGTTTCTGTCGTGATGGACTCTTGTGACGAGCCGATTGACAGATGATGGAAGCAGTTAGCTTCCTCCCATAATTGGGGCATACCAGGGGTTGTGACACTATATGTTATATTTGTGCTGATAAATAAATAAAGGGAGACTAGTATAGATCTATTTCAAGCTATTTAGCTCTCATCAGCTAGCCATACCCTTGCTGGGAATCGAACCTGTGCTCTATTGCCTCTTAGGCAGATGTGTTAACCATTGAGCTACAGAGCTCGACTCCTTATCAGCCAAGGGTGAAAGGTATATATTTAAAGTCACAAC